>NC_140568.1:44997665-45157665 GCF_057381845.1 Rhamphochromis longiceps | reverse complement strand
CACTGCCCTGCAGCTTTCCCATCCCCACTGACTGCCTTGCTCAGAATTCCTCCCACATCCAAGTTTTTGTTTCAACGCTGTTGAAGCTGGACTCTGCTGGCCTGCCTGTACCTGCCAGCAGGTCTGAAGGAGATCTTCCACTCCGGTGTTTGGAAGCTCAAACAGGCTTCATCTGCCCGACTGTGAACTCTGCATCTCAGTCTGACAGCGAGATTCCTGACGCAGTTTGTAGCTGAACTGTTCCCGGTGGCACATTTCTCTGTTTTCTTTCACCTTTTTCAAATTATTTATGCACAAATATTTTTCTGTTCTGTGTGAAGGTGATCGAGGAGGTGAGCATCGCAGGAGAAACGGAGATGCACAGCTACTCGTCTCTGAATAAGTCAGACCAGCTGCTGTCCTGCAGGGTGAGACACTCAGATACACCATCATGGGCAGAAATCTGTGCCATCAGGAACTGAATTTGAATAAGTTAAATTTGAATTGCTCGGATTGAATCTGAATTGTAACTTGAATAAATGCTTTTAAAAACTGAACATGAATTAGCCTAATTTGAAATTCAATTTATTGGTTTGAAAATGATCATCACTAAACTGAAATTGAATTTTATATTTTGAAAATGAATTCATTTGCTTTGAAACCGTATTTTATCCTTTAAAGATTTAGCTCTCGAATAATTTCAGTTTCAGTTCTACAATTCAGTTTTTTGGGACTTACATCCGGTTCCGGTTCAAGCGCAGATTAATAGAACTACGTTTTACTAGCGGACCGAAAGTGTTACTGACGGGAATCTACAGCGTCTTGAGTTGAATTAAGACTTCAGAAGTTATTCGTCATGTTGTCGAATGAGCAGCGGATAAACTCAGGTTGGTAATAAATGTATTACATGTATAAGATGTATAGCTAAAAACACCTCCACTTTGTTTTACGTTCGCTGTGTATTCTGAGTATTATGGCAAAAGATGTGGTAACCTGATTTCAAAATAAAAGCTCCTGAAGCATGATTTCAAAATAAAGGCCAACTTTCAGTAAATTAAGAGCACATTCACAAATATCGATTAGTCTCATTTGCACACTCTAATGTTGGATACAAATGACGTACCCCAGTATTCTAGTAGCAACATGTCAATATTAAAGCCATCTCCTTTTGGATTTCAAAGTAAAAGCCCTCTGAATGTTTATTTTTGAACTACTCTTTCAATTAATTCAGAATAAAAAATTCACAGTGATACCATATCAATATCAAGTCACTGTGTGTTTGCCTTCCAAAATAAAAGCCTTTTCAAATTGCTCATATATGACCTACTCTTTTAACTATTTCAAAATGCTCTTAAATTGAAATTTGCTGTTTCCACAGGATGAATCCATGTTAGATCAATAGTATCCAACCCCACAGTGATACCATATCAATTTCAAGTCAGGCTGATTTTGCTTTCCAGTATAAAAGACTTTTCAAATTGACCATAAAAGATATACTCTTTTAACAATTTCAAAATGCTCTAAAAAGGAAAATTGCTGTTTCCACAGGATAATGCCACTTTAGATCAACAGTATCCAACCCCGACAGTAAAACCATGTAAACTTCAAGTTGCTCTGATTTTGCCTTTCAAATTAATGGCCCGTCGAATTTGCCCATATGTGATATACTCTTTCAATTACTTCAGAATGTTTTAAAAATGAAAATTGCTGTTTCCACAGGATAATTTCACTCTAGATCGACAGTGTACACTATCACGGGGATACCAAGTCAATTTCAAGTCGCCTTGATTTTGCCTTTCAAAGTAACGGCCCGTTGAAATTGCCCATGTATGACCCACTCTTTCACTGACTTCAGAATCCCTTAAACCCTTAAAAGCAAAGTTGCTGTTTCCACGAGATCATTTCACTCTACATTGACAGTGTACAACCCCACAGTTTTATCACGTCAATATCTTGATTATAATTGTTTGTGAGGGACTTTTTATAATTAAACACGGATGCTGTTAACAGGACAATTTCTGTTTCCACTAAGTAATTGGAGTTCATGCAAACCATAGACAACCTCGACAGCAGTAACATCTCAATCTCAAATCAATCTCATTTTGCATTTCAGAGTAAAAGCACTTTGACTTTGTTTATAGGAGCTTCTCTTTCCCTAACTTCAGAATGGCATTATTTGGAAAGTTCCAGCTTCTACCCATTAATTCCAGTTCATGCCAACACATATCATAACATATAATCTAACAGTGGAGTCTGGAATAGTTTTTATAAAACACCAGAGGTGCGAGACAAGCACGATCTGATATCGTCGTGTTGGTGTTGTTCCCAGATCAACATACTAAATGTTGTTCCAGGATCAACATTGCAAGTGACCAATCAGAATGTGGTGACGTCATACTTTTGCGACTTCGGGAAAAACTGCCGTAAAACAAAAAACTGTACTTAAGCTGCTTGAAACCGCCTCTGTCCGCCAATCAACGGACCCTAACCCTTTAATAAACGCTAAGCAGAATTGATATTGTCCTTGCAACATTGGAATTTCATAAATGCACGAATGGCTTGGCATGCCAAAGAATAACGTCACAACAATGTGATTGGTCACTTGCAATGTTGAACCTGGAACAACACCAACACGACGATATCAGATCATCCGCCAGACAATGCCTTACGAACAAAAAGAATAATAACAATAATTTTTCTGATCACAGAGAAAAAGTCCTAGCTCATCTGCTATTTGTATGAGAATTGAAAGGCCTGCAGATAATTTTATGAATCCAGTTGCTCAAGACAAGAAAAGGTCCCAGTCTTTAGATTCCTGTCCATTCCTGAAAGACGTTACAATGGCAGTATCATCTGAGTATTTCTGGATTTGACAAGACTCAAGATATATATTTGAAGTGTGCTGTATACAGGGTGGGTCATTTATATGGATAAACTGTGATAACATGGGAATGGTTGGTGATATTAAAGTCCTGTTTGTGGCACATTAGTATATGTGAGGGGGCAAACTCCTCAAGATGGGTGGTGACCATGGTGGCCATTTAGAAGTCGGCCATCTTGGATACAACTTTTGTTTTTTCAATAGGAAGAGGGCCATGTGACACATCAAACTTATTGGTAATGTCACAAGAAAAACAATGGTGTGCTTGGTTTCAACGTAACTCGCGCTCTCAACATCTCCAAAAACGTTAGAGCACTTATGCAAATATGTGATGTCTTGATAAATTGAGCAGGTATTTGAAGTTCACACAGAAACATTCTCGCATGAAAATATCTTAAAAGTTTATTTTGTGACCCAGAAAGAGTAATATTTCAAACTCTGCCACTCTGTGTTCCTCCGCCACTGCCTCGTTTGAGTTTTGGACGAAATGGATTCTGGGATATTGCATTTCGTCATTTCGAGCTGATTGGAGACCAAAACAGCCAATCAGATTTTTTTGCATCCAAGTCTGTGATTGGCTGGTTTTGTGGCACAAATATAACGGTGTAGAAAAAGAGTTGAGCGTGCACGGGCAGAAATGTTGAGAGCGCGAGCAACACATTGCGAGCAAGCGCAAGTGCAAAAACTGAGCGAGAGGGGCTGCTGTTGTGTGTGTGTGTGGATAATAGCAAACACTGAAATACAGTTTTTGCACGCAGCAATGAACTTTGTTCACTCACATTCAGCTTTTCTTTGCTCAAAATAAATTTCTCCTCAAAATGCAACACTTGCACCTGCAAACCTTTTTTTACGTGCGCTCAGAATAGTGGCACAAAAATAACGCCATACAGTTACAGCAGTGCAAGTAAACAAACAATAAAAATAAGAAGAGTAAGAAAGTAAATCTACACTTTAGGACTCGGGGTAAAGGATCAATAACAATTTAAAATTTATAATTTACAGTTTGATGATTTAAAGTCTCACACACAGCCCGTCGAAAGGGGAGGGGCCTGCTGCTTCCAAATAGAGCACATTTCATTTATAATGATGTAAATACAAGCCCATCATGGATTCATGATTTGAATCCTGGGTTGTGCGAAATCTCAGAAATAAACCAGAGACAAAGTGAATCTGTGAACTAAGGTGTTGGTGTGTTAGGTTATGTTGTGGTGATCCTCGGGTTGGGGGATTTGTGTTCATACTGGAGTGCAAAATTAAAACCAAGATGGACAAGAAAAGTTCAAAGTCTTCGGGTGCTCAGTTTAGAAAAAAGAGAAAAGAAGAGAAACAAGCAACAGATCCAGGTAAGCAGATGTGTGATTGGATAATGGCAGGTCATCCTGAACCAATCAGAATCAGAATACTTTATTGATTAAAGGAAATTATGTGGGTTACAGTTGCTCCAAGAAGAAATGGTAAAAATAGTAACAGTAACAGACTAAACTCCAAACAATACATTATGTTACAGATTTTACACATTTAAGAAACAGCACTAATATAAACAGATCACTCAATTCTAAATATCAAGGACTAACAGAGGTGATGATAAATAAATATAAAGAAAATTGACAAGAATATTCCAGAGTAGAAAAGAGCGTGTGTAAAAAGGCTGTAACTGTTGCAGTGTTCACAGTGTGTTAGGTGGAGGAGTTGTACAGGGAGCCACAGGCAGGAATGATTCCTGTGTTGTTCAGTGGTGCATTGTGGGTAATCTCAGTCTCTCACTGAGCGTGCTCCTGTCACTAGCCAGTACATCATGGAGTGGGTGGGAGGTGTTATCCACGATTGTCCTTATCTTGGACAACATCTGCAGAGGGAGTGTTCGCCTGGGCGCCAAACAGCCTCGGATCGTCACTGCCTCCTGGCGTGAATAATCTCGAACCTGCTCTGTGAGAAAGCAAACGTAGCTGTGACCATGAAACGAGCAGCCGTGGTCATACCTGCACTTCCTGCTAATGCCGTGTCTCTTCCTTCAGTCCAGTATAGTCCAGTCTGACTCTGACGAGGAGGAAGCTTCAGCTCGCTGCAGCCTCAGCAAGAACAAAGGTACGGACAGAGCAGCACAGTAAACTGCACGATTCGATCATTGAAGAGAGTTTTTGTGTCTTTTATATACGAATTAAAAATGTGCATGGAAACTAACTGTACATCAAAGATGGATGTAGCCTCTGTGACATCGCCTGTCTGTTAGCGAGGTCACATGACGCGAGGTCTGAGCTGTGGCGTTTGCCTGCGGCAGGTTTCCTGAACGTACTGATGAACTGCCAGTGGCAGAGTTTACTGTGTCGGGTGGAGGCCGGGGTCCTCAACATGTTCGGAGAGGAGGAGGAGGTGGTGCAGGGGGAGCGCTCGCCTCAGTACACCATCCAGCTCAGAGGCTGTGAGGTCAAACCCGACACCAAGCACTGCTACAGGATCACACTGAGCATGCTCGATGACCAGATGGCGGTGCTGGAGGTGAGCTGGTGGAACAGGGAGTTTGAATTCATTCACTTCAACTTGTTACTCAATAACGTGTCTTCCTTCCTTCCTTCCTTCCTTCCTTCCTTCCTTCCTTCCTTCCTTCCTTCCTTCAGGTGAGCAGCTCAGAGGAGAAGCAGCGGTGGTTGAAGCTGCTGGAGGACGGCGCTGCGTATTACTGTCACCATGACAACAAAACACAGGAGCACTCAGGTGTAACTCTCAGGTACGAGGTGCATCATCTCAGGCTGAAACACCAGCTCGTCCTAGTGGTCACATGTGGTACTGCAACCCCAACCCCACGTTTATGGATCAATCATAATAACATTTATTATAATAAAAACACTGAATGTCACATTCGGGTAAATCAGGGCTGTCAAATACACAATCGCGACAATCATTTTATTCATTTGAAGATTTTTTGAATACAAGTGCTCATTTGTATCTCTGAGCTGTCAGCACCTGTCAGGCCCTTTGAATCGTCTCTTATTTTTACACGCAGTCCTGATTCTGTGGGCGTGATGTTCATATTTCACCAGCGCAGCGTCGCTAACTCCGATAAAGCTTTATCTCGGCTCTGAGTTGAGGGCTGATTTTGCTTCCTCTCGTCCTCAGTGGGCTGCAGACTCGCAGGTTTCCCTCCTCCAACACCTACATGGACGACCCCTTCCACCTGAGCGAGCCGGGCCGAGACCAGCCCATCTACTCCAACACCTCCGTCCTGGGGCACATGGTACGGGCTGCACCGCACAACATTCGGATTTAAGATAAGATCAGATGATCCTTTAATAGTCCCACATGTGGGAAATTTTTGGTCACAGCAGAAAGTCGAAGAGCAGTAAAAAATTAAGAGAAAAACAACAGAATAGAATAAGATAAACAATCTTATTTGGAGTAACTCGTAACGTCGCCTGTATGTCGTCTTTCAGCTCCACGGCTCTCAGGGTTCGATTCGCTGCAGCTCGGTGTCGTCCAAAGGCTCAGTGACCTACAGCAACACCGTCCTCAGCGGCCACAGTGAGTCCTTATGATGCTCAACTTCAAAATAAAAGACTTTCCCTATATTAGGTTTGCTGGGCTTTTATTATGAAAATTGAAAGTTTCTTAAAAACCTGGCGATGCTGATTCAGAAATGGTCAACATGAAGCACAATAACAGCCGTGTGCATGAACCAGTGTCTGAAAACTGAGATGCCTTAAACCTGCACGCTTTCTAGTGTCCAGCAGGGGGCGACTGCTCTACTTTCAAAATCAGATCTGATCGTATCTAAAGTGTAAAGTTTGGATTTAATGTGAACATAAGACCATAAGATGTAAACGCTATGGACCAACAGCTGGCCAAAATCACTGATAAGCTCCTATCATCAGCTGTTAGTGAGCAGTCCTGGATAAACAGTGTAACGTGTAGATGGAGTACGGGGTGGAGCTGATGGAGGACCGGTTGGATGCTCTGCGTTTCAGACAGGAAGTCGGCCGAAGTGCAGCGAAGCATTCAGAAGCTCGAGCTGACCGACAGGAAGGTAGTGCCGCTGAGGGCGGGGTCAGAGATCAACTTGGCATCCAGCACAAAGCAAAACAAGCGCACCTCCTTCAGACAGTCCCTGGCCATCTACAGTGAGCGCGCTCAGGTAGGAAAATTGAACCTGGACATGTGTGGATGGGGGAGGGTGCATGAACGACCTGTGAGAGGCCGTTGAGCGTTGATAATATATCCACTCTGAACCTGGTCTCTGCTGGTCCAGGCTGGCATCCTGAACCCTCTGCTGCGACGGACGGCCTCAGCTAAAAACTCCCTGAGACGGGCTCCTTCCGCGCTGTTCATCGAACACGGAAAAGTTTTCCAGAGGAGGAAGGTGAGAGTCGCACAAACACAGACGGCCCCGGCACAAAATGCTACTGAAGCTTCATATTCAAAGATTCAAAGTTATTCACACTGATCAGGTTACAGTGACATCAGCCTCATTTCTCTTTATCCTCATGTATCCAGCCATCAAATGTATAACTTATTTTACAATTCAGGCTTATTTACTTAGCACCAATTCACAACATTCACCTCGGGGTGCAAAGTAAAACTCTACAATATTAGAGAGAAAACCCCAACAATCACACAGTCATCGAGTGAGCAGCGCGATGACTGTATGGAGGAAAACCTCCCTTTTAACAGGAGGATTCAGGGTCACCTGGTCCAGCCCTAACTATATGCTTTAGCAAAAAGGAAAGTTTGAAGCCTAATCTTAAAAGTAGAGATAGTGTCTGTCTCCTGAATCCAAACTGGAAGCTGGTTCCACAGAAGAGGGGCCTGAAAACTGAAGGCTCTGCCTCCCATTCTACTTTTAAATACTCTAGGAACAACAAGTAGGCCTGCAGAGCGAGAGCGAAGTGCTCTAATAGGGTGATATGGTACTACAAGGTCTAGAATGTGTCACTGATAGTATTTAATAATTGATTAGCTAAAAATGCTAACAGCTAAATAATAATAATAGTGTATTTAGTGTTAATGTAGCATTTTAGCTAACATGTTAAACAGAGATTGAATTACTGAGCTGTGAAATTTTTAATAAACAGCAGAAAACAGCAGCAATTCAGAGGAACCTTTGTCACTAATTTCACTATTTCTCATTATTCTTTTAGGAATGGGAAACTAAAGCAGCTGCTTGACACCGGCTGCGCGGCTAATATCACATCCCATCAACTAGTGTGGACTGGTTTTTTTTTTCTAGCTATCATATTTTATTCAGAGATGGTGCAGGGAGAGTGTGCCAAAGGATTTTAACACGTCTAACATAATAAAAAAACCCAAGAAAAACCTTATTGCCCGACATGAAGCTGGTCATGAGTGCTGCGTTCGCTGCTGTCGATCTCTTAGCTGATCTCTCGTTCGTGCCCATTTTAAAAGTTTACATTTCCAACCAACAACAGGAAATAATCTTTTTAAATAAAGCTGAAAAGCTAACAGCTAGATAATAATACTGTGTTCAGTGCTAATGTTGGTATTTTAGCTAGCTAACATGCTAAACAGAGACTTACTGAGCTGTGAAAGTTTCAATAAACAGCAGCTGATGAACAGAATTCAGGGAAACCTCTGTCACTAATTTCACTGTTTCACGTCCATTTCAAAAGTTTACATTTAAAGCCCCAAAAGGTTGATTCTGTTCATCTGGACGTTTTCAGTGGGAGAAACGTTTCGTCATCATCAGGTGACTCCTTCAGTCTCAGCTGACTGCAGGTTTCTACCTTATAAACAAGACATTTGCATAATGACTGAAACCAGCACCACTGAATGAACACTGGGCTGGGAGGCCAGTTCCTGGATCATTAAACCAACCAAACCATTACATTAAAAAAAAAAAAACAACAGGAAGTGATATTTTTTAGTAAAGCTAAAAAGCTACAAAAAACCTAACAGCTAGCTAATAATACTGTGTTCATGCTTATTTACTATTTTTTAGTAAATTTACAAACCCTCCGTATCAAAAAAAAGGGAAGACACGTAGATGCAATAAGCTGCCCCTCCACAGGCTTCCAGAAACGGCTAATCAGATGAAAGTGGGCGTTTAGGGAGGGGACCTTAAAGAGACAGGCACCAAAACTCAGCTTCAAGTAGAATAAAAACCACAGCAATGAACAGTGACCACTTGTGACCAGAGGGGGCGCTAAAATCGTCACTACAAAGAAATATTTTCACATCCAAATGTCTGAATTTACTTTTGTACTTTTATGGTTTCGTGTGGATCGTTTCCACTCAGTGTATGAATGTGTTTTATTATCCAGCGATAGTTTTTAAGGTCACACTGATGTTTTAATTTTTTAATAGCACATTTATTTTATGGTTTAATTAAATAACAGTTTTCAGCATGTACTGAGCAGCACAGTGTAATAACGGCTTCCTGTCTATAACCACAACACGTCTTTGCTGTTCTCAGGTGAACGTCCACACTGACCTGTAAAATCATTTGTTTGTACAAAAAGTCACAGGAACACTTTTGTGGCATATCGACAGAGTGTAATTATCTCTTCTTCTGATGGTAGAACAGTATTTAAGTATTTTTTATGTACATGTGATTTAGGAAATCCTTTCAATCTCGGAGCAACAGGAGCAAACTTGTTATTTCACTGAGTTACTGAGACCGTCTGTAAGCTGATATTTCCTCCCACACACGACCTCTGCAGCAGCTGTGCTGCTCTCACTCTCATTTATGTGATTAAACTCTTTGTACTTCTCTAATATTGTACTTTCATCTTCCTTTGTGAAGCGAGCCACTCTCCCAGTGCTCGTTTATGATCCAGTTGTGCCAAACGTCTATTTAACTGGCATCGCGTTCAAATGAGGCTCCTCCTCTGCATCTTTGGTGGGAGAGACGAGGACACAAGGAGAGGAGTCAAGTACACAAAAGGCACGACATGCATCTTGTCCCATCTGTTTTCACACTCTACTGGGCTCTACTGGACTGCCTACCAGTTAAATAGTGCTTACCTGGCACGCTAATCAAGTGCGGCTGACTCGCTGCTCGTTTAACACACTCAGATGTTTTTGTCTTAAAGAAACGTTTGCAGTGCAAAGACGACGTGAAGCCAGTGAAGCAGAGTTTTTTCTCCAAATAGAAATGCTCTTTATTGTAACTCCTGGTTAATCACTCACGTCACCATTCATCTGTTACAGCAGCTGCATCCACAGAAGAAAACAACAGCAACTAGCATGAAGTCATTCAGTGGTTCAGTATGTACAGCAGCAGGGCGGCTGCTCGTCAGCGAGTCTGACCTCTGACCTCTGGGCTCGTATTTCTCAAACTGCCGGAGGTACAATTCCCAACACGCGTCTGACTCTCATAATGAGTCCAAAGAAAAACAAGGATAAAAATATGTTAAATAGTTTTTTGGGTTATTGTAATTCTTCAGGTCGTTCTGCTCGCCGTGAGGTGAGAAACACGAGTCCAAAGAAGAGAAACTCAAACCCGTAACTACCAGCGTGTTTCAAAGAAAGCTAGAATAACATATGACATCATCATCCTGACATCACGCACGCAGCAGGTGAACGAGCAGAGACGCTGACGGGCGCTGAAGCCGCCCTGCGAGTCTAAAGAACTCAAGAAAAACAGAAAAAACACTTCAATGTACAAAAAAGAAAAACATGGAACAATCATGTGTCGTCACAGCAATCACTTCCTGTTTCTAACTACACAAACCAATCAGAGCGCGTCTGGGTGAACGGCGTCAGAATCATCCAGACAAAAGAAAAGTTAAAGAAAGAAAAGAGGAAATCATAAAGTGACCGATGCTCGCTCTGACACGTCTCACTTCTCCATCTGTTTTATCCTCAGTCTTTTATTTTATTGATCCACAGATACAGGAAGCAGCGAGGCAGACGTGATGGCGGGTGATGCAGGAAGTGGCGGTGGTGATTTCTTTTTAAAACTGATGCAGTGAGAGTGATCTGAGCTTAAACCTCACGCAGGGCGGAGCTACTGAACTCGGACTTGAAGGAACGAACGAGCTGAGACTCGTTTTTACATGCTTAGAATTATTATTATTATTATTATTATTATTGTTACTTTATTAAAGGAAGAAGGCCTTAAAGCTTTAAGAATAAAAGACTGTTTTGCAAAAATTAGTCAGAAACCTCCCAGAGCCCAGCGAGCTCAGTTCAAACTATGTGAAACTGAAGATCAGTAAAAAGACTCTGATGGACGCTAACAGCAGACGAGCAGCAGCTTCATAAAGTCCTGATTTAATGACGAGCTCGTGTTGCTGATGTGAACGAGCTGCAATCACAAGTTTTCCAACAACAAAAATCAAACCCGTCCGAGTCTCAGGTGGCGGCTCTCAGCGGACACGGGTGGAGGGGACCTGATGCACCTGTCGGCAAGCGTGAAGCTCCCGAGTTATCACCGGGTCTATGTTCCCACGCCCACCTGTGACCGCATCGAGGCGCTGTCTAACCACGCCCACCTCTGCTCATTGGACGTCCTGCTCTGAAGTCTGACCCTCAGGCCTCTGGCGCTCTAAGCTGTGAAACAAACACAAATCAACTTTTCTTCAATGCAACAGTCAGCGGCTGGCACGCTGTGCTAGCACACAGCGACAGGGATGCTGCGTTTGGTCTCTGAGTTGTGGTTTAAGACAGAGTCATCACCATCGTACGTAGTCATCGTACGAATCCAGAAACACGTTTGATTTTTATTTGTTGCAGAACTTTGTGATTGCACCTCGTGGAGGGAGGAAATCCCCTCTCCTTTTCAGACCTGCTGGCCTTGATTTACCAACACATTAAAAATGATTTGTATACCACCGTTACGTCCGGTCCTGAGTCCAGCCCGCGCGGGTTTAACCACCTACAGCTGTGAAACATGCTGATATTCAGTGCAGCTGGTGGATGTTTCATTACATATATTTAACAAAGAGTGATGACGTCACACGTACGGAAGAGCTGAACTCGCCCGCCGTGTTCTCGTCAACATTCAGGATCTATCATTTCATTTTTAGTTAGACTCCATTAATAACAAACATGCCACTTTCTTTATGTAGGTTAAAAAATAGCTGCACATCATTTGGTCACTAAGCAACACTCGCAGACGCTGATTGGAGGAACCAGAGCCGTCAGAGCTCAGCCTGCACTGCAAACATCTCTCAGAAGTGTGTGTGTGTGTGTACACCTGTTTAGACATCTTTGTGAGGACAAAACCAGCATGTAACTATACTTGTGGAGATCAACAGCCTTTATGGGGACAAAGTGCCCGTCCCCGAGTTTAAAGGTGGTGTTTAGTGTCAGGGTCACAGTTAGGCATTCATTTCTGATGGTTAGCATTATGTCAATTAGATGTCCTCACTAAGATATGAAAACGTGTGTGTGTGTGTGTGTGTGTGTGTGTGTGTGGCAGTGGCTTCTGCTGAACTAGAAAGAAAAAAACTGGGAGGAGACGGTTTCATCGCAGCCAGCGGAGGCTGTGGATCAACGCATGATGAACGAGCTTCGAAGCAACCGGAGCCAACGAGAGGAGAAGAAAGGGACCACCCTTTGAGCTTAAAGGGGGCTCCTGATTGGATAGTCTGTCCCCAAACTCAGTCAGTAAGAGCTCCCCAGCTGTGAGGCGACTGTCAGCTGTACTGGGGGTCGGGTTGGGTGTGTCTATTACTTTAAGAAACTCATTAAAGTTTCAAAGTTTGTATTATTAGGGGCGTGGCCTCTTTGGTTGACAGAAAACTGCAGTTCCTGTAATCGCCACTTGAGGCAGAAATGATTTGTTCCTTTTTGTCAGCTTACGGTCTTTAATTAGCAGCTTCTTAGTACTTTTTAGCCTCATGTTCTCATATGATGGGCAGTAAAATCAGTCACTGTGTTTGTTTATGAACTCAGGTCAAGCTGAGCTTTTATATTATTATTTAATGTCTTCCACTTTTTGTTTTTTAAGGTCAAATAAAATTGTCTAAAGATGGTTTTTATATTTTGTTGTGATTAAACGACATGCTGACATCATCAACTAAACCACGCTGGGTTAGTTTGTGCGCCGGCCGCAGGTTTAAGGAGGGCGTTCAGTCTGTCATGACTGAAGTCGAGCGACTGCGATAAAACCGTCTGCTTGTTTTTCTCTTTGATGCTGGAAAGAAGTGCTGTCACTATGACATCATAGCTGGCTAAGCCAATAGGATTAATTCTTCGTATAAAGATTGCAACAGGTTTGTTTGTCAGTCCAGGAGCTGACTCGGAGTCAGCAGGAATGTTGGCCGGTTGTCCGACTGTGGCTGGGATGCAGGGGTTCAGAGGGTCTTGTGAGAGCGCTGACCCATCACGAACCGCCACAGACCGCAGACTCGTCCTCGTTCTGTGATGTATTATTTGTGCTCGCTCCGTCCTTCATCGCTAACGTTTTGCAGATAAACGGTGACGTTAATGTGTGCAGCACTCATGTTTCTCTGCAAACCTGAAGCCTCCTGAGGTGTCTAAAAACTGAAGTGAGGGTGTCGGCTGATGATGGCGCTCGGAGTCCGTTTGGTTCCGCGTCCCGCCGGCTGGAAGCGTGGGACTGTGAGGCGAGCAGCTTCAGAAGAGACAGACCTTTTTTTTCAGGTCGTTCCTCTTCCAGAGGGAGAGGCGATCGAACTGCTCGATGGACATCCCGAAAACACTGAAGAACTCCTCCTGAGAGAGGTGCCTCTGCAGGGCGAGAGACAGCCACAATCAGAGAGAGAGCGGGAACAAAGAAGGCACTTGTCATTTTTCACCCTGCACCGACCCCACGCTGCGTCTAAAACAACCCAAGGTCGTCGAGCATCAAAGAGTTTATTAACGAAGCTGCCAAATATTAAATATGATTCTAGCGTTGTGGTCCTAAACAGCCAGCGGTCGATCATCTGAGAATATTTAAAGATAAGAGGAAGAAACATTCTCGCTCAGTCAATTTCAATAAATGTTTAATTATATAAAACAGAATTTTCTGAGATGTGACGGCCCGCCCTGGACCCTGGATGACTCTGTCCGGTCTTTAAGTGATGATGTATGAACCCTGCTTTGGTCCGAGCTACTCTGAGTTTATGAAGGCTGTTGTGTTTTTAACATGTTTTGTATCTTGTTCTATTTAATCTGAAACAGTCAGTGATCACTGTTGGCTTCTCTCAGTTTTTATTGCCGCTAATCATTTTAAAGCTCAGTGTTTAAACCCTTCTGCTGTAACTACAGCCCCTGCAGCAGTACATTAATGACTAACCTCGTATTGTAGATGAATTATCTCAGTTGTTCTCCTGACTGAAGTTTGGTCCGTTTACAGCATCCTGCCTTGCGACTGTATTTGTCTCTAACCATCAGGAACCTTCACGTTAACTTTTATCGAGTGGAAAAGTGTTAGCTTCATCCTCCAGCTTCACTGTGCTAATGTTATGCTAACATAGCTGTGTAGCTAGCGATCACGTAGCACAACATTATATACCAACTAGCCCAACTACAAACATCACTGCTGTTTAGTTTCTGTCTTCATTTATGTTGGAAGTGATAGCAGAGCTGTACGTTTGAATTTTTCAGAAGTCTCTCAGTCAGAACATGCTATATCATGTTTAGCTGGAAGCTAGCGAGCTAACTCCCTGCTAACTTCTAACTCTGTTAAATGTAATAAATCCTGTTTTCATGGATGCCTGGATGTTAAACTTTGTTACACCTGGTAAAGCAGCAACGCTGATCGTTTTATTAATGATGAAAGAATTTAGACAGTTTTTAACTCTCAGTGATGCTGCAGTGTTTGTGTGACTTTGGGACCTGAAGCGGAGTTTGGACCTGGAAACAGCTGATGACAGCAGACTAAAAGACCGGATATCGATAACGATGTGGTTTGATATCAGAACAGGTTCAGCAGCTCGAGTCGTACCGACAGAGACTTGGTCTTGTTTGTCATTTTTTTACCTCCAGCTGTGTCCGATCCACACCGGGGGGCAGTTTGCTGCGTCCTCTGTGAGTCACCACCAGCACCTCGTAGGGATAAACCTGCACGCAGACACGCAGAGGAGACGTGACGTGAGAACCACATTGTCCTCGTGTCCCGCTGATGGGACGAAACAGCCTCACACATTTATCTGGGTGGCTGTAGCTCAGGTGGCAGAGCAGGTCAGCCACTAATCAGAAGGTTGGTGGTTCGATCCCAGGCTGCATCCTGGCTGCATGCCAAATGTCCTTGGGCAAGATACTAACCCCGTGTTTGCCTACTGGTGGTGGTCAGAGGGCCCGGTGGCGCCTGTGTCCGGCAGCCTCGCCTCTGTCAGTGCGCCCCAGGGCAGCTGTGGCTACAATGTAGCTTGCTATCGCCAGTGTGTGAATGTGTGTGAATGGGTGGATGACTGAATGTAGTGTAAAGCGCTTTGGGGTCCTATGGACTAGAAAAGCGCTATACAAATGCAGGCCATTTTACCATCTGCTTGCTGCGCCTGAGTTATGTGGAAACAGGACATGTTTAATACATCCGCCCTGCTCATTCCATATTCTTATTCTATAAGGGCAGCTTTGCACAAGTGACAGTTCATAATAATCCTTCTTTATCTCACACTGACGCTCAGAGATACCCTCTATGACATCATAAAGATCCAAGAGTAGCTTGGCAGAGCTTCGGCAGCTCTACTTTCTGTACCTTGTGCTCCAGCATGCTGGGGAGAGAGTTCCCTCTGTCCATCCTCGAGTCCCCGTTCTGACACAAAAACAAACAGTATGATGAACACCAGCACCAATTATTCATCAGGAGTTTCTGCAAACAAGGTTAAAATAATGGAAAGTGTACCTGAAGCCCTGCAGAGACACAAAGAGACACAAACAGTTTCATTATTTTCTGTTACGAGTTCACTGATGCAGGAAAAAAGTCGAGTCTGAGAATGGATGTTTTGTGCTGATGTACAAGTTCAATTTTCAGCACAAAATGCTAAAATACTTCACAGGTGTAGTTTTACAGGTGTACAACTACACCTGTAAAACTACACCTGTAAAATCCTGAACCTGAGCTTTAATGACGGACGTTTGTACCTGCAGCAGGTTTCTCCGAGGAGCTGAACTCGGCCGAGCGCAGCTGCAAACAAACACAAACAGATTGTTGTCTTCGCTCAACTTCGTTGTCAAACCTCACAGCGAGTGTGCGGATACTCACCCTGGACAGGCCGCTCTTAGAGGGCGCTGGGAAATACACGGACCTGGAGGCGTTGGACCCTGCAGAGCAGAGGGGAGGGGCTGTGAGGGGGAAAGGAAACGCTACACAACATGTGCATCAGTCCTTCCACCTGGAGATGTTTTGTTCTGAAAGGTCACGACAGTCACCTGTGACCAGGTGACATCACTTCCTGTTTCCACGATGCATCATGATGCCTTCACTGAAATCTGAACCTGAAACACTAAAACTGCAGTTTTTTAATTTGCACCAAAAGTTACAACAACTGATAAACTTTAAAAATGTTTTGCTGTTTAGAAATTTTACTTCCTCGTTCACTTTACTTTCTGAAAAGTGACGCTCATAAAATCAGAAGAATTTCAGGTTCAGATACTTTTACTAACAGTGCTTAGACTCCTTCGACTTTGCAAATTTTCTTCGTATTAAATGATATTTTTGTGGTTTTGTGACGTCTTTGTCACCATGAGTGACTATTGGTCTCCACAAAGTAGTGGTAGAATAGTTATGTTAAGCTATAAAGTTTATGTCTTGCATATTTTCCACAACCAAACCCATAATCACATACTGTGTATTATCTTACTTATTTTATATTTCTTTGTGTTTTATTTGTATTTTTTGTATTTTCTTTCTGAAATCTGTACCTAACGCAAAAAATGTCAAGTGTGTGTGTGTGTGTGTGTGTGTACCGGCGTTGTGGCTGCGCTCTGGTAAAGAGCGGGTTTTCCTCCTCAGAGGCGCTGCAGACTTCTCCAGCTCCTCCTTCAGGATGATTTTGCCCAGATTAGACTGAATCTGACACGAGACAGAAACAGAAGACGACTTGTAGTTGTAAAAAGCATAATAATATATTAAGTAAATGGCCTGCGTTTGTATAGCACTTTACTTAATCCCTGTGGACCCTAAAGCACTTTACACTACATTCAGTCATTCACCCATTCACACACACATCCACACACTGGTGATGGCAGCTACATTGCAGCCACAGCCACCCTGGGGCGCACTGACAGAGGCGAGGCTGCCGGACACTGGCGCCACCGGGCCCTCTGACCACCACCAGTAGGCAACGGGTGAAGTGTCTTGCCCAAGGACACAACGACCGAGACCGTCTGAGCCGGGGCTCGAACCGGCAACCTTCCAATTACAAGAGGAACTGCCAGCTCTTGAGCCACGATCGCCCCGTAATCCAAAGTATTCAGAATACGTTACTCTCATTGAGTAACGTAACGGAATATGTTACAGAATACATTTTGGGGCATGTAATCTGTAATCTGTAGTGGAAAACATTTTAAAAGTAACCTTCCCAACATCTGCACATGTCTGAGAAAGACAATAATAATGAAAAATGCATCGAGCAGTTTCACGCAGGGATCGTTTTCCTTCCACCGAAGCAGACCCTTCAGCATCGAGCTAACACGCGATAAGAGCTGAAGAGGACCAAACATCAACCTCCAGGTCTGAAGAATCACGCTGCAGCTCCTCTGGTGTCCAGCAGGGGGCGCAGTGTCCCAGAGACTCCCATGTTAAACATGCTCACAGCCTGATACACCGACTCTTCTGTCTCTGTGGGGGATTTCCTCCTTCATAACAGCTGTTTATTACTCACCTGTTTAAATCCTATTAAGGCTTAAAGTTTGAGGGGCGTGGCCTGTTTGACTGACAGGTGAATGGTGACACAGGTGACTGTAGCTGCTAGCTGTCTGCTTCACCTGAACGGGACCTCTGTGTTTTAATGACATCATGTGACCAATAACATGGCTGCTGTGAGGTCACAGCAGACTGAGCTCAGCTGTTGGGAGAAATTCGAGGATTTGACTGAGTAGCGGGTCTCTGTGTTTGACTCCGCCCTCCAGCTTCTCGTGGTCACATCTCGTTTTTAAAAAGGCGAAAGAGGAGCCAACGTTAGACAGCAAAATGCAAAGTGCCCAGAACAACGGCTCGTGTTCATCTTTTGTATACAGTCTGTGGGACGTGCAGAGTGACACAGCCGATTCTGCAAACAGACGTTTCTGACGGAGCTGAAGTGCTCTTCAGGAAAAACGTGGCTTTTATTTTGAAATGAGCCGTGCCTCTAAAGGATACACACGACAGTGAAAGCACATTTAAAGCTGTTTAACCCGTGCACAGATTATCTCTGCACACATTCAGATCTCCATGATGAAGTCAGTGTTTTCAGTCTCCCACCAACCAAACAGCAGCTGACGCAGCAGCACTCCTCATGCTTTATTCATCGTACTGTGAGAGTTTTTAAAAGCAGCTTCTTGTTTCCTGCTTTTCTGACAGTGAAGGTGATTTTTGGTGATTCCTGACCAACTTCAAACTGCTGCAGCTCATCTGCACCTGCAGCTGGCTCCGGGTCTCCCACCTTGTTCAGCTCTTGCTTCTGAAGCTTTCTGAGTCCCCACAGCTCATCATCCAGCTCTCCATCCTCCTCCTCCTCGACTTTCTGCTCCTTCCTCTTCCATTCCTTTTCTGCTGAGAGGAGAGGAGTTATGGAAAGGAGAGAAGAAGAGAGGAGCCAAGGGAACGGTGAGACGAATACGTGACAAGAAGCAGGAATAATCAGGATTTAAAGCCAGACGTGATTTTTAGATGAAAACCTGGAAAATCCCACTTTCGTAATGAGCTGTAAATGTAGCACAAGGTGCGTCTCATTGATCAGAGTGTGTGTATGTATGCATTTGTTTAAACATCATTGTGAGGACCAGAAATTGCCATGCAACTATAGTTGTGGGGACTAAATGCTGACGAGTCTGAAGCATGTTTGAGGCTCAAAGTGTAAGTGTCAGAGTTACAGTTAGGCCAGAGTGAGCGGCTAGCATCGTGTCACTTAGATGTCCTCACTAAGATATGAAAGCACGAGTGTGTGTGTGTGTGTGTTTGGGTCATACCAATCACGGCCAGCGAGGGGGGGCAGGGCCAGTAGTCGGTCTCAATCTTGGAGGGCTGGTTCGGGTCTGGAGGCTGAGCTGCAGGAAACTTTGAAGACTCGATGATCAAATCCTCGATGTGTTTCCCCTGAGGGACCGAAGAGGACGACACATCTGTGCACACACACACACACACACACACACACACACACACACACACACACACACACACACACACACACACAGTGTGCATGTTAAAGCAGATTAAACACAGTGAAAGGAGGCGTGCTGTTCACAGGACAGCAGCTGACCCACATTCACTCTGTTTTCATTATGTTCAGCGATACATTTATTGCAGCTTTTATTCTGAAATCGATTTGAACCTCAGTGACTCACCCTGTTTGTAGATGGGAGGCTTCTTGTAGATGTTGGTACCATTTTCTGAAAACAATAAAATCACATGTGTGACACCTGTGCTCTTCTTTGCTTGCTAAACAATAATTACTGGTTCACAGGGTGAACATGAGCTCCAGAGGACGGCACATCTGGGACTTGTTGCACTTCTTGGGTCTGACTGAGTTTCAGGTGCAGATCTTTTCGTTGGTTAATGACGTGTGGTCCAAGTATCACAGCACACCTGACTGGTGGTGCATGTACGGTGCAAACTGGACTCTCTTAGTCAGCACAGTGGGACATAGAGAACTCCAGATGTGGACCAAACGTCATCAGCATCTGGAGGCGGTCTGTGTGCACAAACTCTAATTCAGTTTCACTGCTCACAAATCAACTAATAATCCCAATAGTTGTCTTTTCTGGTCCTGACATTAGCGGCTAACACGTCTCAGACGTGGATGCTGTGCTGACGAATCACTGAAGCTCATCTGGGAATCTCTGAATTTCTCTTTGTAGCCCCTCCCACAGGGTAAACACACGTGTTTGAAGAAATAAGTCACCTGATGGAGATGCTGTTGCTAACTGGGTGAAAACCTAGCTGATGGAGCTACATCTGCACCCTTCAGTACTGTTCCCCACAGTCAGTGGGGTGAGTCCGGCTTGTGGAAGCTCGTGTTTACCTGGCCTGTGGAAATGCTGCACGGTGCTCTTCACAGTACCAGACGAGTGTGCGTTGGGTGTGGTTGGTGTGTTTGGCGTTGACGGGGTGTGTGTGCTGTGGGTTCTGGTGCTCGGGATGGTGGAACCAGGCGAGGACCCTCCAGGTGATCGGCTCTCGAGCCACTCCCTTGTCTCCTTGGACAGATTCTGGAAACACAGAGGACGGTATTTTAAAAGCGTGTCGGTGGGGAAATGTGAAGGCAGAGCCGGTGATCCTCCTCAGAACCTTCTAATGAACATGCAGGGCATCCCCATGAGGACTTTCTAAGACATGATGCCAACTGCATCGATACGACCATCAAAGCAAGACCTCCTCCATTACTACCACTACTTAATGGTCCTCAATCAGAATTGGAGGCCTCTTGAACCTTTACAGAGTAAACCTTGAAGACACGGTCGTCCCTCATTAACCAAAGAACCTCTTTTAGTGTTAGTAGAAGCACCTAAGAGACCTTTAGGATCTCCTGATTGATAACTAGAGCCTCGTTTAAAGATAACTTATGAGAAACTACTTCACATGACTTCAACCTCCTCGAGGATTCCTTGAACTAACACTTTACAGCCTTAAAAGAAACGCAGTGACTCTTAGGACGCCCCTCGTCAATGCTCTAAATGACCAACAGAGTCAGTGTGAAGAAGAGCTACCCAAAATATGACTCTAAGTAATCTGAGTATGCCTGGAAGGATGCCGTCCGAACCGATTACTGCAGCCTCGTAAGCCTCAAACAAAGAACTTCACACACATCATCCCTAAACTGTTCGAAAGGTTGTTTAGAAGCTGAAACCTGTAAAAGAAGCATCAAACCTTCTCAGTGACCACTGGGATGTATACGACCTCCTCGCTGACATCATCATTTCTGAGGTTCCACTATGTTCCTGACTACAACCTCGTTAAACATGCCAACAGAACCACATTAATGTTGAGATGCTTCAGCGTCAGGATCACTTTCACAGAAGCTGGTCTGAGACAACAACAGGACGATGTTGTGCTAATAACAACCCATCACAGTCACACGCCCACAAAGCATCTGAGATCTGCTTCTGTCATGAGACCCTATATTGTCTGCATTTCCATATCTCACTTTCATTGTAGGGCTCTGATCTGACCTTTGACCTCATCACTAGTGCTTGTTTTGTTGCAGAGGTCTCTGAGTGTAAACAGGAAGAAACTAATATAAACTATATGATGATATGTAAAGAAAGAATGGGGGGGGGGGGTCTTACCTCTGGGGAGGGAGGAGGAGAGATGGAGCGAGGAGACAAGGACCTCTGGGGAGAAAAAAGCAAAAATAGATGAAACGCTCGAAGCTAAAAATAAATTCAGAGAATGAAGACGAAGCTCCACAAACACAAACTCTGCTTCTGACACTGAAGTCGTTTCTTTTTTTTAAACGATTGCACCAAATGTCAATTCTAGAGGATTACATTGCAATTTACACTTTGACCTGAAGGTGGCAGTGTTCTTTACACCCAACGATTAAATCCAGACACAGAAATGCTTCACGGTAACGTGATGTGAAGCATAAATCAGAGAAGCATTTGTTTAGAGTAAAGAAAGAGTTGGATGATGACAGCAGTGCAGACGAAGACCTGAAGCTCCGAAATCAGATTCCTTAAAAGAATTCAGTCTTTGCACTTAAACAGTGGCCACAAGGCTCCCAGCAGGGGGCGCATTTAGGTAAATGTGCATTTATATGCAGATGATCAACATTTAGCATTTAGCTCTTTGTTGAAGTCTCCTCCTTCGGCTGGCTCTGCTGTTAAAAACAAACGGGAGCTTTTTCAGGGGAGACCTGTGCAGTCTGAATGCTGTGACAACAGCTGCAGCAAACGTGTGTCATGAGCTTAAAAAGTGCCTTTTGTTTGTTTCAGTCATCAGTCTGCAGTAACCACAAGACTGTGACTGAAATCACTGATCGCTGTGCTGGACAGTCAAAAACAGGAAAACAACCGAAAACCCCACAAAACAGATGAAAGAAGGTGCAGCACACAAAACACAAAAAGCATTCTGACACACAATCTCTCTTTGTCTGACCCAATCTGCACCACAAAATACAGACACACACACACACACTGGGCTCAGCTGTTTTCATGAGCTGTCAGCTCTCTAAGCAGCAGATTGATGTCCGTGTTTGCAGCCAGACGCAGAGCTAACCAGCCGACTGTCAGAGCAGCGACCTGCTGCCACGCCGTCTGGTTTCCACGACTCCGGCTCTGCGCTGAGCTACAAAGGTCCCGGAAGCACCGAGAAGAAACTATGGAACAACAGGACTTTACAAGCTGCCCGACCCTGTAGATGCTAAATGCTTCTGTAGCATTTAGCTACACATAAACATCTGATCACACGCTGCATTATAAGGACAGTGAAACCAGCAGGATCTGCACTTTACTTAGTTTTTAGTAAATTTGCACCATTTAAATAACTCAAAGTTAAATAATAGCTTCTACAAACGCCTGCTCATTCAGAATTAAGACTTCTAATCCGTCTCAGTCGTCTCTGAGCTGCATGTCGGAGCCGTGCTGCTTGTGAAAAGTCAAACCAGCAACCAAAAGATGCACTAAGGACATCTGAGCTTTAGTATCTGTAGCTGTGAAGAAGAAACAGTCACGATGACTAAACAATGATACGACCACCGCCCGCTCCAGAGTCTCCTCCCGTCAGACCCACCGGCTGCAGTTCACCTAGGGGGCGCCCACGAGACAGTCCTCACTAAAAAGGAGTGAATGAAGCTAAACAGCTAAAATAATCATTAAGACAAAAAACAACAACAAATAATTTTGTCTTGTTTTGTTTTACAAATCCAGCATCAGTGATGTGCTTCAGTTTTACAGGATGATATTAAGATCTGACTGTATTTAAACGCCTGCTTTGAAACAATAACTCCAGCACGCGTGCAGAAGACGCAGCTGACTGTGGCGGTTGGTTGCAGTGACGTTAGAACACGCTAATAATGACAAACTGGAGCTATCGGCTCCACCTCTTCAGCTGAAACAGGATAATATTAGAGAACATGTTTCCAGGCCAGAGCTCCACACGGTGCCTCATCTAAACAGCGCCCCCATCAGGCAGGACGTCCAGAGAGCACCAGTGTAGCTGTCAGCAGGAATCTCTAAACTATGACCGGAGGGAGACGTCACCTCCAGAGGACTGTAGCTGTAGTGCGGCTGGTAGATCATCAGATCGGGTCTCTCGATGTCCAGGATGGCTTTGTCTCTTGGTAAGGCTGCCAAGTCCTTATAGCCGATAACCCCGTCCTCCACTCTGGCCTGGGGAGAGGGGGGGGGATTACAGATTATTACCTCCAGATTAATCTGAAGGGTACGAGAGCGCGATCACGGTGTGTTTATCTCACCACGATGGCAGCAGCAGGGGATCCTGGGACGCCGGTGCCTCTGAGCGACAACACACTCCCCGGAGACGTCTGCGCCAGCTGCTGCTAACACACACACACACACACACACACACGCTTGTACTTGTGTCTTTGTGAGGACTATTACTGCCTCTTACCCAGAGCCTAACTTGAACCTTTCCTTCCTAAAGGAGCAGGAGAAACGTCCTCACTGTTCTGCTTCTTCTGTCAGCTTTATTATTTCCAAGCTGGAATTGTTCTGTGACTTTATTTGTTAAATTAAAAACCACCCCAGATGTAAATCCTCCCTTCAGCATCGCCTCCTCGTGCACCTCTGGACTTCAACACCAAACATCGACTCATCTTTGAGCTGACACGCTTCTCATGTGGAGGAACATCATTATTGAACCACCAGGAGAACGCTTGTTTGTTTTTATTGTTGAGCATCGTGATCATTCAGCAGAAACATCGTCACGCTGCAGCATCTCAACAACACGCCCCCCCTCCCCCCCGACAACTATCAGCAAAAGAAACGTGTGGTTTACCTTGGGCATCATCCTGACTACTGATTGGTCAGTTCCTGAAGGAGACACACAAAACATGATGTTAAATAAAGAATAACAAGTCAGACGTTTCAGCATGACAAAGCAGGAGAGGCCAGAAAGAGTGAGGCATCATGGGAAACTTTCCACCAACCTTTCTCACATCAACACGTGTATCAGCTGCTCTGGTCCACACATGAAACATGAGTCTGACAACAATCTCCTTTTTTGTTCTTTTACTGTGTGCTGCTGTGCATCAGTGTTTCTGTCTGTGACAGAAAGGCCCACACTGAGCAGAGCCTCGCGCTGACACGAACAGTAGATTGACTGTGTGCACGTTAGCATATGCTACTTCCGGTGTGGAAACGCCTGTGGGGAGCTTTGTTTCCGGTGTCCTATTCGCGCCTGGTTTACGGTCCAAAACAAGTTAAGCAAATGAATGAATCAAGCGGCGATTTACATTTCTATAGACGTCTCGGGCATTTACCCAACATATCTGTAAATGATGTTCATCGACTTGTCGATATTTTCCCCCGCGCCTCAGAGCAAAAGAGAAAATGGATTCAAATGTTATATTTCTCAGCTGTCCCTCGTTTATCGCGGGTGTTATGTTCTAAAAATAACCAGCGAGAGGTGAAATCAAGGAGCCGATTTTATTTTTGACGGTGCAAAACGTTTGGTGGACATCGTGGACATACAGCACTGCACTGCAGAGTCACACTGCTAGCATCGATGCAGCGATTCTGGACTGTACAGGAGAGACAGAGGAGGTCGTCTGCAGCGATCAGGACGCAGGACACAATGTGACATAAAAAAAAAGCAGCAAACTTGCACTAAAAACTCAGTGAAACAGCGAGGTGAAAGGTGAAGCGCGTTATAGCGAGGGACCGCTGTAATTTTGAAGGTAAGTCACAACATACCCTTCCTACATACTAATGTATAGAAACCATTACCAGCAATCATTCATTTTTGTGTGGCTGTTTTCACGGTTTGTTAACATGCTGTGTAGGTGTGTACTGGACTAGCTGATATCAACATAACGGGAAACATCTGGTTTGACTGTTCTTCACCTGTAGTTTGAATGCTGAACATTTGCCTGTTTGAATCATGAGACCAGTCACTATACAGAGATGTGCTTCTGCATGTGGACGATGTGTCTTCTGCTGCAGTGATGCAGTTCTGCTCGTGTTGAGTGATGTAAACAGCTGATGATCTAAACGCTTTAAACTGATCATTAGATTTTTTATGACACAGCAGCGGTGAGTGTTCCCACCTTCTGCTCTTTGTAACTTAACGTCATCTTTCCATTTTCAAGTTTTGGACATGATTGTGGAGGATATATCTTCGCAGTAGCGATTGACCGCAAAGTAAAGCTACCGGAAATGTACAACCCCACATCCGGTCTCAAACCAGGAAGTTAGCATTTTCTCGTGCACAGGGTCAATAACCCCCGGCGTGGGGAACGCCTCCACGTGTCAGGGCTGTGAGACAAAAACCATACGAGGGCACGAGATTCACACCTCGTTTCTTATTTGTGACCCTGTGGATCCTTCTCTATCCTGTCCTGGGCCTTGGTGCATCCCTCATCCTCCGGCTAAAACAAGACACCTCCCAATTTCCAGAAAACCTGCAGAGGGGCTCATTATCTAATGATTAAGCCTTATAAATCAGGGAAATGCAGAAAAAGACGCTAAAGAAACAAACATGGCTCTGAAAGCCATTCAGACTCACTGTTCACCAGCCGTTATCTGTTTAACAGCAGCCTTCACAGAGCATGTGCAGGAGACCGCTGTGCTACAGCTGCCAGGCTGACCACGCCCAGGGCCTCTGCACTGAGATCACAAATGAAATGAGCTCTAAATGACGGCGTGCTGTCAGATTACTGACACTCAGCGCTCTGCAGCAGCTGCAGGGTTTCCAGTCCGGCATTGTCTGACGTGGCCGACGGACACAAAGGGATTATTCCAGAGTCCACAGCTTTGTCACACACACACAAACACATGAGCAAGGAAACCTGGGTAACAAGCGGTCAGCCAGCAGAGTGTGTGTGTGTGTGTGTGTGTGTGTGTGTGTGTGTGGGGTTACCTCAGGGAGATAAAGGGATCATGTCTGTTCGTCTTCGGGTCTCTTCAGCACCTGAAACACAAACAGAGGTGTCGCTGGGACAAACTCATGATCATAATATTAACACTTTATTTTTTACTGGTTCTCACCAATATAATCAGATGCAGCAGGAAACTAAACAGTGAGACTTTTATACGTTTATAAATCTGTAAATTAACACGTGAAGTTCTCGGATTGAATAATAACAAAAAGTTAGTTTTAAATAAGTATTCTTAATCTTTATCAGCAGTTTCAAAACTATAAAATGACATTTTTGTCAACATTTACTCAGTTTGTCACCAGTTACGTCAGACATGATTCAGACTTTCACATTTCTAAATCATTTCTGAAGAAGTTTCTGGAAGTTTTCACGTCCTCTACCCTTCTGTCCTTCAGAGTTGAAAATCCTCTGCTGTTGTTCTGTCCCATTAAACTCAGCTTAAGTTGGGTTTAAAGTCAGAACAGAATCAGGTACAAAGAGCTGTTCCAGACGCTGCCCTGGTTCCTGGGATAATCCACAGCAGTGTTGACGATGGAGGATTTGAAGCCCGTTTTAAGCCCACGTCACGGTCTGTGTGACCATCCAGCTGTTGTCTCTACATTTGTGTCTCCACGTTACAACATGTATCATTTGTATACCTGTTACAGTGCTGCTGCACTCTTGGGTCTCTGTTGAAAGGAGGTTTGTGATGTGAACGAGACTTTGAGCTGAATCAATAAAGACGTATCGTGTGTCTCTATGATGGGATTCACAGATTTTGTTCAGACAGGGCGATCTCTGACCCATCCTCCCTCCCAGTATTGATCTCTGCTGGTGTCCAGTATCACTGATGATGATGAATAAGCAGAGTGAAACCAGGCAGGGACCTCTGGGCCTGAATGAAGCTAACGCTGGAGCATCAAATCCTGCGGTTCCTCCAGCATCCAGCAGGGGCGGCAGTGAGTCAGTCCCATACTCATGTTAAAACTTTACAGCAGAAACAAACATGTTTACAGCTGGATACACAAACTGTTTGTCTCTGTGGACAGTTTCCTCCTTCGTGACACCTGTTTGACTCACCTGTTTGAATCGTACTGAGGCTTAAAGTTAGGGGCGTGGCCTCTTTGGCTGACAGGTGGCTGTAGCTGCTAGCTGTCTGCTAGCTTCACCTGAACTGGACCTGTGGACTGTGTTCGTGCTGTTGGAGCCTTTTGGAGCTTTTTAATGACATCATGTGACCAATAATATGGCTGCTAACAGAGCGTCCAGGAAGGCGGAGCTCTGGTTCCTTTGACATAAATTCTAGAATTTTCATTGGATGTTGGTGTTTAGAGGGTATCTGAGTCTGTGTGATGCTCCCATTCAAAGCTGGAAGCAGTTTGATAACCAAGCTGTTGCTTGTTGTTCACTCTCTGACCTTCATTTATTAAAAAGCAAATTCAAGGCAAGAAAGAGATCAGTGTCTCTGGAGAGAGTTTAATTACAGTCTAGGACTCCTGGTGATCAATACTGTGATCAATAAGGTGAAGGAGTCAGGTATCAGCTCAGTCAGTGCGTGCTGATCACTGTGATGGATCACCTCTGTAATAAACTGCCAGACACGTCAGACCAGCAACAATTTAAAGATCTTTATTAAAAAACATCAACTTACATGTTCAATTTCTGCCGATTTCCTTCTCAGGACCACGAACCCATCAGCTCAGCGTCTCCTGGAACAAAACCAAAGATGTGATTTCAGAAGAAGCAGCAGAAACAAGAGAGAACGACACAAATGAGCCTGAGAGCTCCGAGGACGGACAGCCTCCTTCAGATTCACGTGTTTGCAGCAGACAGGTGAGCGCAGGCCTGGCGGCAGGTGAGGGGCTAAAAATAGAAATGCAGCCAGTTCATGTGTGACCCATCATCGGGGGAAAGTCCTCCGAATATCTGAATGGACCTCTGAGCAGAGGCGGAGCTTCACGCTGAGGCTCTGCATCTATTTTCAGACTCACGTTGTGTCGTTGCTAAGCGATGATGCGGGCAGGTGATGAACTTTGAAATGAAATCCTCGAAGACGGCCTGCTGTCCTACCGTGGGTGCAGACAGCGAACGCAGCCTCCTGCGGGCTGAGGGGGAGTTTCTTTTGCTCTGCAGGTCTGCCGGGACACACAGGAGATAACTCAGAGGAATGCTGGGAGATATCTAGGGGTTGCTAGGTTACCGCACATGGCCGTCCAATCGTCTGGCACAAATGTGGGAGAGAGAAACAAAGAGATGCTGCACCAACGCGGACCGCCCACCATCAGACCACCGTGACACAGCAGGGGTCACGGCCTCAGGTAAACCCCACCCGGCCGCTCTGCCTGAGAGCTTAAACTAAGTTCCTGCAGAGAGTCCAAGAAAACCGCCTCCTGCATCTGTTTGTCTTTACTTCCCTTCATCTGGATGGAAAACACGACGAGAGGAAGGGGAGCACACGCTCCTCAGCTCGCACCAGAGACTGGCACACCAGGATGTCACACTCGTTACTGACACCGAAACAATCGCATTAATCCACAGATACGAACGTTAGCTGTCCTCTCGTCAACATCAGCGACCTGAGCGGGCCGCCGCAGGACTGTGAGCTGGTGCTAAATGTGGCGGCGTCGGAGCTGTGAGACGCCTCGAAGCAACGAGGCAACAGAAGAATTCAGACTGTAGGAAAACTTCTGCTTGTCTTACTGAGGACTTTTAGGTGAATGCAGCACCGAGCAGCAACCCGGCTCACATAAAAGATGCTGTGGGCACAAATGGCAGGTTTAAATGTGCATCGGAGGACCGCTTGTTCTCCGGGGCCCAGTTTGTTTGTAATAAGCCGGTGACCGGCACTAACGACCCTCTCAGAGAAATCAGCCCAATAATTTACATCCAAACACAAAGAGTCAGAGAAGAAGAGACGACCGCTGAGGTCAGCGAGCCGGTGACTTTGTTTCTCGTTTCCAGACAAATCGCTCGTCCTTAAACGTCTGCAGAGCGCGAGAAAGAAGAAACGAGTGCACAGAAGCGCGTCTGTAATATTTAATGGAATAAATGTTTCTACAGCATCTCTTTATGTCACTGGAGCCATTTTTAAGCCCAGAGCTGCAGAGGATCGTCTCAGTGATGCTAATTATTAATGACCTGTTAGTGACTGTTCATACAGCCAGGACCACAAATATGTGGACACTGAAGGCTGCAGTTTGACATGCGTGTGTTTAACATGAACACAGGTATGAATCCAACACTGTGGACTCTGCGTTGGTTCTCCGGCTTCCTCCATCAGAATCCTGCATTTCTGTTGTTGGTCTTAAAGAAAAGCATATTCTTATGAAGGCACGTGATGCACTCACCTGCTGCTCAAATCTGTTTGAGAGTGGTGGCCAATCAGTAGAAATGTGGCTTAAAGGGGGAGGAGCTAAAACAGCTTGTTTCAGACAGAAGACCACTGGCAGGCTTATTTTGAGCTGTGCAGTCAGAAATAAACAACAAACACATCCACCAACTACAAACAACTCAAAGGAACTACTTCCTGTCTGAACTTTTAAGGCAATGACACAAATAAATGTGTAAAAGAACCACATGAAGAGTCCCATGCATTTGGTGCACAAAACAATCCAATCGAAAGCTGCAGTTTCAGAGCCACACCGACGACCCTCCTCGTGTCGAGTCGTGATGCAGGAAGTGGGTCAGACACTGAAAAGTGCCGAGTCACAGCTTCACGGTCCTCAAACATCCACTGAGCTCTCAGTGAAAGAAGTCGGACTCTAAACGTCAGCAGATACACCAACTCATCTAACAGAGAAGAAGACGTGTTTAAAGAGGATTCAGAGACTGAGCAGCAACTTCAGGGCTAAAGAATGAAACCAACACTGAAGCACCAAAACCTGCAGTTCCTCTGACGTGCAGCAGGGGCAGCAGCGAGTCAGTCCCATAGACTCCCATGTTAAACAGCCTGATACACAGACTGGTCTCTCTAAAAAAACACCTCACAAAACTTGCGACACGGCGTAACTCGGCTCATAACCGTAGCACGTGGGAGCAGTGTGCTCACGTGATAGAGCGGCTGTGTGTGTTTGTAGCCTCAAACCAGCATTTCATCTCCGAGGAAGTTTTCCCCGAGAGAAGTGAAGCAAGTGTGTAAGTTCGTCTCTGAATGTTTGTAAAGCATTCCTGCGTTAAGCTTAACAACCGATATATGGAGCGACTGCCTCTTCTTGCTGCTACTTCAATCATGAAACTGATCAATGATCAGCTGATCGTCTCTCTTCATTGTTTTTGGCCCACTTTGCACCAGAAAGAGGAAACCAGCGGCTGAACAACAGCAGCACGTTTAAGCTTGATCAGCTGTTGTTAGAATTTATTTAATATTACTTTCTACACCAGGATCTTTTTCTACAGCTGACGCTGGTAACTGTGCAGGGGCGGATCTAGCAAAGTTTAGCCAGGGGGGCCGATAGGGCATGAACAGGGAAAAGGGGGCACAAAGACATACTTTTCTTTCTTATTCTCATTTAAAATGTCGAGCTTTTAATAAATAATTATCTGAATCTTACACCCAAAGTTTTAATCTGATGTATAGAAGTCCATTACTGTATATAGTAACTGTTAAGTCTAATATACCCTAGTAAGCTATAGTACTTTTTCCTTTGGGAAGGTACCATCTGTGCAGTTCTGTTGAAGAAAGATGTTGAATCTATTTAATTATTCTTGAAAAATAATTGATTTCTGTGCATTTTTCCACACTGCATCAAATTAAAGTTGATTACGTCGATTAAGCATCATGAGGTGGAGTTTTTTGCTGGGAGTTTGCAACCCTATTAGTCAGGTTGTTTAATATTTCTGCTAAGTACTCTTTAAAACACCAGAATAGGGAGGATGGAGCAGGTTTAAGTTTATTAGATTGATCAGTTTTGCTGAACTATGAAATATTTTGGGTGCAGTGTATTTTTTTTTTTTTTTTTTTTTTTTTTTACACACAGGTATAACAGAATAGCTTTAGTGTTTTTTTTAACTTGAGTTTGAACTTATACAAAATGTGGCAAGATATTAAAAAAAAACTGTTTTATTGATTAAAAAACACACTAAATTGGATTCATATCGGTAGCGGCAGATATCCAAATTTATGATATCGGTGTCGGACATAAAAAAGTGGTATCGCGCCATCTCTAACCAGAACCAACAGTCACTTGTGAGGACACAAGTTTGAAGCCTTTTTGAGGCTCAGAATGTGGTTTTAGTGTCACAATTAAGTCATGGTCAGGTTTATGGTTAGCCATTCATTTTTAATGGTTAGGGTAAGGGGCTAGTAAATGCTAAATTTATGGTAAATAACCTGTATTTGTACAGCGCTTTACACATTCAGTCATTCACACACTGGGGATGGCAAGCTGTCAATGAAGGTCCTCACTAAGATAGCTGAACAGGCTTGTGTGTGTGTGTGTGTGTGTGTTGGCAGCGTCTTATCTCCGCTCACAGAGACGTGACCACACCCAGCCTATCATCGTTTATGTAACGGCTGCTCTCATTGGCCGATGCGGATGACATCACAGTGTCTGTGGCGTGTTTGATCGGACAGGAAGTTTAAACGTTTCTTTATTTCCAGCAGAAGAAGAGATGAAATCAGCTGTTGGATTCGTTTTCCTGATAAACTAATAAAACCAAACAGGAAACGCTGGTTTTTACGGCGCCCCGCCAGCGTCTGTCTCGCCTCCGATCCTCGTGAGGTTTCTGAGGCGGAGATTTGACGCTCTGCCCCGAACAGACCCAGACTCATCCTTCCTTCCTCCTTCCCTTTCTTATTCCCTTCTTCATTTCATCTTCTTGTTTTTTGCCAAATCTCTACCATTCATGCTTCCTTTTTATTTCCTACATCCTTTCTCCCTTCTCCAACATTTTGTTTTTGTCCCCTTTCTTTCCTTGCTTCATATCCTTTACTTATTCCCTACCTCCTCCTTTCATCCCTTCTTCTGTCAGATCTATTCGTGTGTCTTTATGCAGGCTCTGTCCTTCCTTCCTTGCTTCCTTGCTAGTGTCTCTTTTTTCCTCACTTCCTTCTCTCGCTACCTTCCTCCCTCCTTTCCTTTTAATCTCTTCCTTAAAGTTTTCTATTTCCTTTCCAAACTTCTGTTTCCTTCGTTATATCTCTCATTCTTTCCTTACCACCTTTCCTTCCATTCTCTTTTTTCCACCCTGTTCCCTCTCTCCTTCTTTGATTCTTTAACTGTTTCCTTCCCTCTCTACTCTCTTATTTCCTTCTTTGTCACCTTTATCCATTTCCTACCTCCTTCCTTTCTTTTCCCTTGCCTTGCTTATCTCCCTTCCTCTCCATGCTTCCTGTTTCCATCCCTCCTGTCCTAGTTTCCTTTCCTTTAACATTAACTCGTTCCTTCTGTCCTTCTCTCTCGCTGTTTTAAGGAAGCCATATTTTATTTGATCATGTGACAGGTTTGATTTGCAGCTGTGTGGAATAAAAACAGGTCACTGTGAAGCGTCGGGGTCGTTCTGAACGTGTTGTTTTGAAGCTCGCCCGGCTGCAGGATATCAGCCGACACTTAAAATTCCTGCAGCCTAAAGGCCTGCAGCTCCGCCCCCTGCCTCATCCTCACAGCATCGACAGCCCCCCGTCGCCTCCTCGGCCCCCTGCTGCACTTGCAGATAAGAGCCGAGGCCTCCGTCGTGGTATTAAAGGACCAGGCTGCACTTTTACAACCCGAGGATTAAACTGGAGCCCAGAACACCACAACACGTCCCTGAAGTCACGTTAGGCGTCAGGAGCCCCGCCCCCTGACTCAGACCCTCAGAGGGTGACAGCTGGAAGCTGCTGCTTCACAGTAATACAACGAGACAATCAGACGAGCTCCCGAGAGCGAGCACTTGGTGAGAGTAGGAACAAAAAACTGGAGCACGCTCAGGGAGGGGCGGGGCCATCTGCTGTGACAGGTTCAGGGTCATGCTGCACACCTAACCTGCTCTGATCTGAGGTCAGAGGTCAGCAGGTACAAAACCACCGCCGACTGACCAATCAGATCTCTGGAAAATCGAAGGCTCCCTCAGACCTCAGCGCGCTGACAGTGACAGCTCTGCAGTGTTTGTCTGCGCTCAAGGCGACGGTCTCACGCCGCGAAGCAACGAGAAGACAATGAATCAAACTCCTCACCATCACTGAACAGACCGGCGTCCAGCGTCTCTGCGGCAGACGCAGGGGAGGAGCTGAAGCTGCAACACAAACCTTCAGATTAGAGCGAACGCAGCCGTTAGCTCACAGCTGCACCTCCAGCAGGTTCCTGTACGCGCTGCAGCAAAGCCCCAAACTTGCTGTTGTATAACATGAGTGAAGATGACTCATGTGTCCAGAAATAGAGAAGAAGAGCGCCCACGCAGCACGGCGAGGCGTTCAGGGACTCTACGAGCATACGGGACGCCTCTGAGGACTCCACAGACTAGCGTGCGCCTCTGGATATGTGAAAGATTTACAGACGCAGATGATTTTCCACCAAGAGCCCAAAAACCACGACAGCAGGAGAATGTTAACTGCACGAGACACACACGAGCAGCCACGCTCAGCGCACACACGGTCGTGTATGACGGAAACACAGTGTTACGTCCCCACATGAAAGCTAGAAGAGTCATCAAGGTGACTCCAGAAGAAGAAAATGCTGACCTCCGAGCGGGAGCTCAGAACAGTTTATTTTATTGGGATTCCATAATGTTGATTGGAGGATGTGGAAGTCTTCTGTGAAGCTTTTCCTGACCGAGAAGAGCGACCACATCTGAGGCTGGGATTTTTTGTTCACGTTACCCAGTCACCTTATGTAAACTGGAGGGTTTTTGTGTTTATGAGGACTATTTTGAGGGGGAGAAAAAAAGCTAAATGTTCTTTATATGTTTGTATAATTGTTGTAATAGCAAAAACACATTCACTGCATATAAGCTTTGTTTATATTTGCAGCACCCATAAAAAGATGCAGTGCTTGGTTTGAGATATTGAATTTAATCAATTATAAAATAATACAAATCTTATGTCTTAATTTCTTTGTTATTCAAATAATCTGCGACAGGATATATGTGTATAAAAAAGAGCAAGAGAGGAGGCGGAGAAAAACACCACGCCCACACAAGGGCAGTATCAGGGGGCCCAGCTAGGGCCGTAACAGCCCCTCCATACATACAAACCAGTGGTCTGTCACAGAATGTCCTACCCAACTTTTAAACATATCACTTACCATGCACCATAATAACGGTTAGGCATAGCCTGCCAAATCTGACCTTTTTGATGGGTCGAACACTGAACGGGGTTGGCTCAAGTCCCTCAAAATAGTGTCCAAAGCGACAGCCAGGTGTGTTTTGAGCCTTCACATATGGAGAACCCAGCGAACAGCTAAAAGGCCTTTCACTTTTCAGACGCTTCTTCGCTAGGTCATGGCGACAGGTATGCTGGTTAGCCAGAGGTGCAGGTTTGAATGTTTGTGTTGTACACAGTGTGTCACACTGCAGGTCATCTGGACCTGAAAGATTGTCAACAGGTGGCATCTCATAATTAGGTGACCTCTGACATTCACCAAATGACACCACTGAGCAATTATGCTCCAATTGTTGCCTAGGACTGGCAACTTTGCCCGTTTGTGAACCACAGTTCACTCTTTTGAAAGCAGATCGATTTTGCTTTTGAACAGTGAGCAATCAGGTGGCCAGGCTTGTGGCAAAAGAAACAGCTTTATTCTGGATCTTGAAACCATGCCTGCATTAACTTCGTTAGCAGGCACACTCCAGCCCTCGAGACTGTCTGTTTCTGTTTGTAGGTCTTACAATTTGCTACTAAATGGCCAGATTTAAAACAGTAAAAACATTTCCGGTCTGACCTGGGACGAGGCCCAGGCACCTCCCCCCTCGTGCCTTGTTCACCACTAGCACCGCTAGCCTTCGCTAGTGTGTCGCGTCGCTCTTGCTTAACGACACTGGCTTTATGGACGAGTGCGAACTCGTCAGCCAGTGTCGCGGCCTGCTGCAAAGTGGAGACTTTCTGTTCGTTCAGATATACCGCCATCCGCTCGGAGATGCAGTTTTTAAATTCCTCAATGAGAATTAACTCCCGTACCGAAACTAGGTCTGCAGATTTACAGGCCATACACCTTCGGCCAAAGAGGACACTCTTTTCCCTCGCAAAATCCAGGAAGGATTGACCCTGCAGCTTTTTCCAACCCCCGAAATCGCTGCCTATAAGCCTCGGGGACTAGTTCGTAGGCCAACAGGATTGCACTTTTCAGTTTGTCGTAATCCAAACTGCACTCAGCGGACAACGAGGAACAAACTTCTTGTGCCTTGCCCACCAGCTTGCACTGCAGCAGGATGACCAACGCATCCCGCGGCCAACGCAAGGCTGTCGCTATCCGCTCAAATGATTCAAAATAAATCTCCACCTCCGTGTCACAAAATACAGGGACCAGACGACTATTCCTTCCTACATCAAACTGTACCTCTGTCTGTGACAGCAAAGCCGCCACAGGAGGGGAGGAGGCCTGCTGGAGTTCCAGCTGTCGTAGCTTGACCTTAGTCTTCGCCTCCACCTTCTTCAGCTCAACCTCCCTAGCCCTAGCCAGTTCCGCGTCCAAACGCCTAAGCTCTATCTCCCTTTTCAGCTGGAACTCTCTCTCAAGCCCCTCCTTTTCCAGCTGGAGACGAGCCAGATGGACTTTGAGCCTAGCATCCTGCTTAGAACCCTCTGATGACTGGGTGGAGAGCAGATCAAAACGGGGCAGCATCATTGGCCCGCCCTCGGGCAGCCCCTGGCCCACAGGTGTAGACACTGACAGATCTACGGCCTGGCTTGGAACCTGAGGCGCTGCACTTCGTCCAGCCGGACCGGGTGTGCTCGGGGGTTCTCGCCTTACAACTAGTGATGTGACGTTCTGTATCGAGGCTTCGAAGCTTGTGTCGAGTAATGGAGGGGGCGTTTCCGCGATGCGCGTATCGAGGCTTGCTTCATTTATGGGAGGAGCTGAAAATGATGACGTCCGAAGCCTCGCTGCCCGGCTGTACCACGTGACTGGTTCATGAAGTGGTTCGAACTTTGCCACGAGCTATGACAGCGATATAAACCCCTCAGACTTCATTCAAAATGTGGGTGTTTGATGGAGAGTTGTTAGTGAGAGTTTGGAGACAGTTTGGAGGTTTATGAGAGTGAGGAGAGAAAGTCAGGAGAGAATGGAGCCAGCTAAGGAGAGGAGGATGTCCTCCCCTGTGTGGGAACATTTTGATCTTATTCTTCCCAACAAGGTATGTAAATTTCTACAGAAGATGCATTTTCATAATACTGATGGTGCAATAAAACCTATGTGAAGCTGTCTGTACTTTTGTACAAGGTGAAGTGTTTGCTATGTGCCAGGGAGCTGGGCTATAACAACAACACCTCATCCATGCTTAGGCACTACAGAGCTTTGCATGTGAATAAGGGGAACACCGATTGTGGAGCAAGACCAGGTGAGCCATCAAATGCCATGATAATACAACATGCAGTAATGTTACTAAATGATATAACAATATTATACAACTGTTATAAGTTACGTGTGTGATATTTATATTTGTGCTTTATCTTTATTGTCTTTCCTCAGGAGAACAATCTCAAATAGATGAAGACCTGGTTACCATGGTGATTGAGGACTCACAGCCATTTAGCATTGTGGAGGACAAAGGATTCAAAAGATTTGTTAAATCGTTAAATCCCAGCTATGTTCTCCCCACTAAAGGTTATAGAAGCAGTGAAAATTTAGTTTTTACTGAATAAAATATGGGCAGGACTGACGCCTCAGTGTGTAGCTGTCCATACCTCAACGTTACAAAAGCACAACTACTGTCCACACCCCAACCACACCTCACCTCACAGTAAATGATCATTTCCATTTTAAGCATTTCCAAATAATCATTTTCCATACTGCCAGTATAAATATACACAGTATACTGCCATCACTACAATATACATGTTTTACACACTCCTTTTGTTGTTGACATTTACAGGCTGTGTGCAAAAGGCCACACTCTTCAAATTCATGCCAGCTATTATTTTTACGTCCAGTAGGTGTCCTACTAGAGCAAATGAAGCTTCAAGAAGCTTTGCGCTGGGGTGAACCAATTGGATGAAAAGCTTCAGTGCTTCACGAAGCTTCATCTGCCCATCACTACTTACAACCACCCCCTTCTCCAATAACCCAGACACCAGAGCGGCCTTCAGCTCCGCTTTGCGTAGACCAGTGGAGACACTGATCCCGTAATATGTTGCCACCTCATGCAGATCCCTCTTCCTGCAAACATCCAGCAGGGCAAGTGAAAAGCAGCATTCAGATGATTTTAATTGTGTTTAGATTCATATGCAAAAGGTCAGCTGAAGAACACTGGAAGCTTCTTCAGAGCAGCCTGAAGCTCTGCACATGTGACATCAGAGACACCAGGTTTGAACCCTGACAGAAACTCTGACATGTGAATGATTTTCATTGACAGGAGCTAAAGAAACACTGATGGTGCCTGAACTCAAAATAAACAAAAGGTGATTCTTCATGTTTCACTTTTAAACCAATCAGAATCCAGCCTGCACATCACATGCAGTCATCACAGTCAGGCCATGTGCTGTTGTTTCTTTGGAGCTCTACAGAGACCACGTCATATTATTGCTTACCCAGAATCCTTCACTCCATGTAGCCAAAGAACGGCGTAAACAGACACACCGTGAATGAACCTTCCCCACGCCCACTGACCCTGATGATCACGCTGACACAGCAAACACGAGCGCTCGGATTTCAGATGCGTGCAAAACACCCCAAACATCACTTTAACTTCAGGTTTGAAGCTCCTCACGAAGCCCTCAGAGGTCTGCACACACACACACACACACACACACACACACACGCACACACACACACGCGCACACACACACGCACACACACACGCACACACACACACGCGCGCACACGCACACACACACACACGCACACACACACACACACGCGCGCACACACGCGCACACACATGCACACACACACACACGCGCACACATGCACGCACACACACGCGCGCACACACACACGCACACACACACACACACGCACACACACGCACACACACACACACACGCACACACACACAGTGTTCTCCTGCTCTCTCAGGACTGCAGGCTCATCATTCACAGCAGCACAGAGAGCTGATGCAGTTTACATCACACACTCTGTTCAGCGAGGGCCGGACACGTCAGCGCGCTGTGACCTCTGACCTTTAACCTCACCACTGCTAGATTCAGCATCACACACAGTTAAAAAAGCTCAGATTTTAAACAAGTCGATTCAAATCCATCTATCCGTTTTCCTGTTGTTTCCATGACTACGCGTCTTTCCCACACCTCTGCTGAGGTCACGTGATCAAACAGTCATCCATCATCGTTCTGCACATGAACAGACACAGGGACACTCCACCTCCACAATCAAACGCACCTCCTCAGGTCTGTCCTCCGTCTTAAAGACTGTACATAAAAGATGGACATAGCTAAGGCGAGGTCACCGATTGGTTGCATGTTGAAGCCTTACTGTTAGCGTTTTGTAGTTGCCATGGTGATTTCTTAGAGACCAGGCTGTGTAAACACAGATGAATATGAATATGTACTCAGAGGCTGAAGGCGGCGATCGCTGAGTTCTTACTGCAGAAACACACACACGAGCCATCGAGCGTGAAAACAGATTAAAATGTGGACAGAGAGACATGGAGGGAGGTAAAGGTACAGCCAGAAACAGAAAGACATGCGGAGACACAGATAAACTGAGATACTGTGTGGGGTGACCTCACTGACAGATTTATAAAGACCGAGACAGAATCTGGCTTTGAGGATAAAGAAGAAGAGAAATCACCAGAGATAAAAACTGAGATAAAGGAGCAACATAAACCGATCAGGATCAATCAAGAGAAACTGATAGAAGCTGAGATCCAGAGAGCAAACCACAGGAATGAGACCGGACATGCAGAGAAATCCAGCTGGACAAGAGGACAGGAAGGAACAGAAGAAATACAAGACGAGACAGATCAGGAGACACGGAGACAGAGCAAAGATAAAGACACGTGAATAAACCAAAACCAGTGGGAACAAACCAGCAGAAGTGAGAAATCCCGGAGACATAAATCAGAGAAACGAATAGAAACACTTTTGAGTCTCTGGTGAGAAGAAAGTTGCAGAAGCTCAGAGAGGAGAAGACAGGGATGTGTGGAGGACTTCAGGGTGGAGGCCGGCCGGCGGAGCGATGCTGGATGAGGAGGAGTGTTACATAAACCCTCCTCCTCCTCTCCTCCGCGTGCTCACTCTCCAGCAGCCTCTTACATAATTTCACACCGTCATCATCATCATCATCATCAGTATTCATCATCCTGACTTTAAAGATAACTGAACACCGGGAGGAGCTTGTCTCTGTGTCCGGCGGAGGCGCACCGCAGCCCGGCGTGATCAGCGGCTGCTCCCCCGGACAAGGTCGACCTCAACCGTCGAGAGAGCTGGCCAACGTCCCGCTAAAAACTCCGCATTTTAACCCAACAGCATCCGCCTGAGCTCTGAGAACGACTCGGACTCTCAGGATCAGCTTCACGCTGAGGCTGAAACAGCTGCTGCTCAGGAGGAAGCACTGAAACTCCCACGATCACAGCGTGTAACTCGTCACGGCAAGCACGAAGGTGAATCTTACCTGCGAGCGTCAGCGCTGCTGGTCAGAAACATCCAGCAGCTCGTCACCACCTGCTCTGGGTGATAGCGGCACTGCGCCTCTCACTATCTCTGCCCACTACCCCTCTAAGTCTCTCTACCACTCTCTCTCTCTGGACTGGTCCATTCACAGCAGCGGGGGGGTTAAACATAACTCTGCAACATGCCTGTGCAGGGGCGTATGCAGCGTTTTTAAAGCGAGGTGGCACAAAGCAGAGCCAACCTGTGTGTGTGTGTGTGTGTGTGTGTGTGTGTGTGTGTGTGTGTGTGTGTGTGTGTGTGTGTGTGTGGCAGTGGCTTCTGCTGAACTAGAAAGAAAAAACTGGGAGTTTCATCGCAGCCAGCGGAGGCTGTGGATCAACGCATGAACGAGCTTCGAAGCAACCGGAGCCAACGAGAGGAGAAGAAAGGGACCACCCTTTGAGCTTAAAGGGGGCTCCTGATTGGATAGTCTGTCCCCAAACTCAGTCAGTAAGAGCTCCCCAGCTGTGAGGCGACTGTCAGCTGTACTGGGGGTCGGGTTGGGTGTGTCTATTACTTTAAGAAACTCATTAAAGTCTCAAAACTGTTTATTTGCCTTGTTTGGTCTCATCCTTTTCAGCACAACCTCACGTGTCTGAATTTACAGTCATGTTTTCATTTTGACTACTGTATTAACATAATTGATCTAAAAAAAACATAAAATGCGAGTAGAAAAAGTTATATTTTTACTGTAACAACGACAAACATGTTTAATGAATCATATTTCATAACAAATATAAATTGTGAATTTTAAAATCATATGCTCAAGTTTTGCAAACAACAAAGTTATTTGCAGCCATTTACCTTTTTTAAACAATTTCTTCAAACTATTTACAGAACAATCAGCTGTTCTTCAATAAGATGTCACACAAATTATTTATGCCACTCCAAAAAAAATAATTTCTGTCCACTATAAAGGAAACATCACAGCCTGATACCTGCAGGTCTGACAGCAGCAGGTGTGTCAGACCTATTTCTACCCGGAGACAGCAGTCGCCTCATAAACGTGACAAAACTATTGAGGAAAAAAACACACGTATGTGATTGTTTTGCCCCCTGAGCTCCAGGTGTTGTGCTAGACAGTGATCGTGATCACCGTCTGCGGGAGCACAGCTGCTTAAAGCTGTAGCGCTCAGATTACTTACAGCTACTTCCTGCAGCTGATATAAGATGCTGTAAGCTGAACACAGCTTCAACCGTCTGTTTGTTGAAAAATAGTAACGCGACCACATTTTTCTTGTTAGTAACGGTAACGGCGTTGTAACGATAGGAATAGTAATTAGCTAGATTAGTAGTTACTGAAAAAAATAACGGCGTTAGTAACGCTGTTACTTGTAACACTGTTATTCCCATCACTGCCAGTTACATATCCATAATATCAACGTCCAGTGTCATGGCACTTGTTCATCATGTGATCCATTCAGGCTGAAGCTCCGTCATTCATTTTTGAGGCGTTCACCGCGTGTTTGCTGAGGATAGTACCATCCGTGCCACCACCAACCTCCACATGCTCCATCTTTGTGATATTAATGTGTTTGTTTGACCACACTGCCACGTTCTAGTGCAATGCGTGTTTGTCCCTCTGTGTCGTCTTGCAGGTTCCTGGTAGGCGGAGTCAGTGACGGTGAGCACCTGTCCAGCCTCCCTGTGTCAGTCTCTGCCCTCTCTCTGTTTATGCAGCACATCAATTACAGTTAATTATGAGTAATTTTTCCTTCTTTATATTTAACACATTTGTATATTTTTGTTAAAGTGCGTGTCGCCCATTATTTGGACCTGACTGAGCTCCCTGTACAGACGACCTGAGACAGTCTTAGTGTGTCAATAATCTGCTGTTGTGTTTGTTCTGTTCTCAGCTATTTTCTTATGTGTAAAGGGACAGACATTGGAAACTCGTCTGATATAAATCACGTTTCCTTGCGCAGACTCATGTTTCACACTTTTGAACAGCGCTGGCCTCTCCGGCTCCCTCTTTTGTTTCGTTCATGCAGTTTGTTTGGCTTCATGTCACCACCTGCAGCGTCAGGCTCTCAGTTTTGTTCAGAGCAGCAGGTCTGAGAGGAAACGCCATTCAGTACGAACAAGGCGATCCCGCTCACAGGGGCTCAAACACTGGTGCGTGACCCTGAGGGGGTCACAGACGTCTCTGGTTGTTTTCTAGAGTGTGCATCACCCTGCTCATCTGCTAATAATGCTAATACATAATACTGAATATCACTTAAATATTAAATATTTATTTAAACTACAATAGTTAAATCAAAGAGGTTTTATATAAAGTCTGTCATCAATGACTTTGTTTTAGACTAAAAACTGAATTAGTTTGATTTGTATCCGAAACACGCTGCACAGGTCAGGTCAGATTATATTTAAACTTTACATTTGGGACACTGGGGGACGTACTTGTACCTAAACCTTTCAGGTTAAGTAGAAAGTGGGCGTATTTTGCTCATTTCACGTCCGCTGTTCTTCTAAATGTGTTCTGGAGATGACTAAAGTGGCTTTCCATGAATAACAGTTCAAAGTAATCCTTTATCTGAGCTTTCATGGAGCTGTCTGAAATAAGCTGCTTTAGCTTCTGTCTCTTTAACACCTCACTCACAATTTAAGCCCCCTGTCTTCTGATTGGATGACTTCAGGAAGCCTGCTGAGGGGCAGTACTCTGCACTGATGAGCTGTGCGGCCTACACCTGTGAGATGTGATGATGTGATTATTTTTTAAGAGTCCATCAAAATTTCCGAACATTATTTCATGTCCCTGAACACGGCGTTTCACCCGCATGTACTGATTCACGCCCATGTAGCCACGCCTCTTATAAAACAAAAGTTCAAATTTGGAGTTGGGAGGTGTTGGTGATGTCATTGCGTGTGTGAGAGACGTTTTTTATTTCTCGTTTTTCAAATACATTTAAAACGGTGTCACTTGGTTAATGTTAGTAAGACTTTAGTTCGGGTTAAAACGCGACGCCTGTTGAAGCTTTGTTCCCTTCTTAGTTGCCGTGGTAACGCCTCTCTATTGGACAGACAGTAAACATAGTTCCCACTAAAACACATCGCTTACAAATCTGTAACATTCACGGACATTAACGATACACGTCAGACTTCTTTACTCAGCCGGAGGTGTCGCCCCCTGCTGGACATTAGAACAAATGCAGGTTTAAGCTCTTCAGTCAGAAAACACAGTGAACACATGCTGGCATTCATGAGCACAACACTTTAGAGTAAATGTCCTCAGCAGTTAAAGTAAACAACCTACTCTTATAACACATTTATAGAAATATCCCATGATGCACCCAGATTTGATTGGGCTGGTCATGTGATGTTTAACAATGACATCAGAAAATGTGTGATGAGTTTTGCTTTTTTATTTTCTTACTCCATGAGACCTCTGGAGGTCAGAGGTCATGGAGTCCAGGTGATGACCTGGATGGCGGTCTGAGTGGCCCGCCGGATGTCCTGGTCCGCCTCCGCAGCCTCAGCCTTCTTCTCCAGCAGGGGGAGCTGCTCCAGGAGGAGGCGGCGGCCGTTAGGAGCCTCAGCCAATGAGGTGAGCGCACGAAGGACGTACATGATGAGGGCCTTCCTCCTCTTCTTCATCTCCTCCTCGTCATCGTCCCCGTGCTTCTCAGACAGCAGGCCGAGGAGGACGGGGAGGACGTCCAGGTCCAGGCACCGCTGCTTACCTGCAGTCACAGATACTTCTGTGTTTGAAACATGGAACTAAACTGAAGCTGGGTCGATACCTTCAGACTGATCGTGGATGTAAAAACCGATTTTACTTAAACTGATCCTGATTCAAAGTTTGGAGTTTCTGAGTTGAGGGTTGTGGAAGCCGGTGTGTGCGTTTGTACCGGTGGTGATGATGACGGTGTTCATGATGACTCCTGCAGCGTTGGCTTGAACCTCCACGTCTTTGTCCCGTAGAAGACCGACGAGGACAGGAAGGACCTCGGCATCCTCGCAGACCTGTCGCTTCCCGTCCATGGGAACGCTGTAACCAGCAAACAGTCGGTTAAACCAGCGCACGGCGAGGAAACAAAAGCACAGCCTGGATCAGAGCGAGCTGATCTACCTGAGTGCCATCATTGCTGCGGCCGCCTCTCGGCGGATGATCGAGGATCGGTGGGACAGTTTGCGTCCCAGCAGTGAGACGCCATCGGAGGCCAACCCCGGCAGGGCGTCCAGCCTGGAGCAGTGGGTGAGGGTGGAGAGGAGCAGCAACTGCACCTCCTCATCTTCCTCCTTTGTGAGTTTCAGCATCAGTTTAGGCACCAGAGAAAGGAGAGCCTCTGCTCCTGCAGGGCGGCATGGAAAACCCACAATTAAGCCCTGAACTGTCCTCATGAACGCCCACAGACGTACGAGTGCTGCAGCATGTGACCTGCTGCCCTGAGGACACGCCCCCTGACCCCTCAAACATCAGCTTAGTCCTCAATCATTAAACTCCAGGTTTGAGTTCAGGGTTAGGGTTAGGTTGATGCTGAGAATCCGAGCTTACCTGCAGGCAGCAGAGCGAGGCGGCTCAGCACTCGGTGGACGTTCCTCCTGCAGGAGAACGAGGAGTCGTCCAACAGCTGACAGAGAGGAGGGAGCAGGGAGGAGGCGAGGACGGCCTGCCTGCAGGAGGAGGCGACAGGACACACACATGAACCCTGAACAGCTTTAAAGCTCCTGAACTTTCAGAAAGATTCAAAAAATGACACAAACGGATCCCAACAAATATCCTAAATTTATAAAAGAAACTCTGCTAGTTAATGTTCCACAGGCAGACGCAACTCTCATGATTTAGCTCTTATGTGATGCTTTATTTATCGTAATAATTTTAAAAAAGGTAAATTCTTTGTTTTTAATAGGTTATTAAATAAAATTGAAAAGTTATTTCACAGCGTTAATAAAAAAAGTATTTTGTGTAATTTGGTGGTTTATTTATTGTCAAATAATTTTAAAAAGTGTTTGTTCATTTGTGTCGGACATTTATTTCAATGTCATGTTTAAAAGCTCCATAACACAAAGAGGAGCCAAGCTTCAGCTTCACCTGGACCTCACAGCTGGGACACAGCGCCACCTGCTGGTGGGGCCGCAGCACAGCAGAAACTGAGAGCCCAGCAGTTCAGATTTTCTCTTCATCGTTCTTTCATTCTGCTCACACGTCGCATCCTGTTTTCCAGAACAGCCGTTTGTCAACTTTTCAGGCTCAACATTTTCTCTCCTGTCTGAAAAACTCCAAAACAAGATTCTGTTTGCTTCTTCGTGATGAACTCGAGTGTTTGAGCGGATCTTTGGTCTGTGATCGACTCCAAACACGTTTGTCTTAAAGACACGAGAAGCTTTATTTACTAGTTTTGGTAGTTTTTGGTTGTCATTTTTGTGTATCTGTTGTTTTGCATTATGTGGTTGTTTGATCTGTTTGCCTCTTTATTGCAATTGTGAGTGTTTTGCTTTCCTGCTTTTCCGTTTTAAATAGAATGACCCGATGACCCCGTCTTCCTCCCGGTGCCGTGCCTGTTTGTCTCGGTGCACGTACCTGCCGATGCTGTGTGAGGTCAGCAGGTGAAGAAGCTCACAGGTTTTTGCTCTGACTGATGGATCTTCATCCCTGAACAAAACCTTCAGCTGCTTCAGAAAACCTGCAGAAGAAGAACCAGTTTGTACTTTTCCCAACTTTCCTCCATTTTAGTCACAGCAGACTTCAGAGTGGGCCGGTGCCACCCCAAGTCCCACCTTCAAACACGCCAATAACAGCTAGTGAAACACCTGAAGTCCTCAGGTTATGTTTTATAGTTTTCAAAAGCAGATGTCCAGCACAGTGTCACGGCTCCTCCCTTCTCTCCCTGATTTCCCCTGAACTGCACACCTGTCCTCCCTGTGCAGAGGGCGGACCTTACGGTGACCCTCTGAGCTCTTACCTCCGGTAACAGCCTGGTGCAGTCGCTCCGGCTCGTGCACCAGGTCGCAGAGTGACGTCAGAGCCCGGAGCCTCGCCGCAGCCCCGGCCCGCTGCAGCTCCCCGAACAGCTGCGGCACGGCCCGCCGCCCGAAGGCCACCGGAGCCCGGGTCGGGTCCGTGAGCGCCCCGGCCATCCGGGACGAAGCTCCGCGTAGAGGTGAGAGAGGGGGCAGGTTAATCGATCAGGAGCACACCGGGTCCGCTGGTCAGCCGATCAACGCTCACCTGTTGCCTAGTAACCGCATATAAACATCAGGCCACTGTGGTGATGCGTTTCAGGCCCGTAGGACTTATGGGAACCTGAGTTTTCAGTTTTATTTGTCATATGCAAGTTAGCACAGGGTCAACATTGAAATGAAATGTGTTTGACGAGCAGCAGTCACTCAGCAACATGATACAGTAGGAGAAAATATAATAAAATAAAATAAAATAATAAAAAAAATAGAAAAATAGTAAGGAGCAAAATATTAGAGAGACATGGCAAAAGAGAAAAGATGACTAAATATATATATGTATCTATAAATATATGTACACTAGTGATTAAATAAGAAAGTCTTGAAAAGAAATATGACGGGAGGGCAGATGGGACATTGCACAGGAATGAGCAGCAGAAAATCACAGTATTGCACTTTTAAATATAAATATCAATAACAATAAAGTGGAGTGACCAGTGCAGATTAAACAGAGTACTTGTGAAGCTGCAGGTAGCTTCTGAGTGCTGTGTTGTGTGTGTTTAAGTGTTGTGGTTGAGGTGTCGTGTGGCTTGGTGGTAAAAACTGTTTTTAAGTCTTGTAGTCCGAGCAGACAGACTCCTGTAACGTCTGCCAGATGGTAACAAGGAGAACAGCTGATGTGCTGGGTGGCTGTGGTCCTTGGTGACCTCCTGACTGGTCCTGTTATTCCGTGATCGTTTGTTTAAATTGAATAGAAACACAATCATCAAATCAAACAATCGCAAAAAATAAAGCGGAAGCAACACCCGAAGGAGCTACTGCCACGGAAACCATCCAGTGAGGGTCCCGGTGTAGCTTCTGTGCTGTTTGGTCTAAGGAGCTTGGAAAGAAAAGCGTCTGGACTTCTTTAAGTTGCTTGAAGACGTTTCACCTCTCATCCGAGAAGCTTCTTCAGTTCTAAGGTCAAATGGTGGGGAGTCCCAGATATAAACCTAGTGGGAGTGACCCCCCACAGAGGGACAAAAGGACCCCTGATGATCCTCTAATCGCCTGAGCCAAGGTGGGAAACTGGGCGTGGGTCCCAATCAGCCAGAGTTTCGGGTGAGTTCATTGTGAAACCTGGCCCCACCTTATCATGCAAATTCCTGAGGTCAGATGGCCCAGGATGTGAGTGGGCGTTAAGGCGTCTGGGGAGGGAACTCAAAACTGGATTATAGATGGCAGAGAGTTGGTGTCGTAAACCCCCGCCTCTGTTCAAAGATGGTCGCTCACAGTGGACATAGATGCTTCTTTCACTCCTCTTTCAAACCATCTGTCCTCTCTGTCCAAAATGTGAACATTGGCATCCTCGAAAGAGTGTCCTTTATCCTTAAGATGCAGATGGACTGCTGAGTCTTGTCCTGTGGAGGTGGCTCTTCTGTGTTGTGCCATGCGCTTGTGAAGTGGCTGTTTGGTCTCTCCAATGTAGAGGTCTGGGCATTCCTCGCTGTACTGTACAGCATACACCACATTGTTAAGTTTGTGTTTTGGAGTTTTGTCTTTGTGATGAACCAGTTTGTGTCTGAGTGTGTTGCTGGGTCTGAAGTGTCAGAATCAGAATACTTTACTGATCCTTGGGGGAAATTATTTTTAAACAAACATTAACAAGACAGACAATACACTAACTAAGAACAGCACCATATATATACATAAAAGTCACTTATTAATAAATAGCTGAAAAAGAAACATGTAGCTGTTGCAGCAAACAGTGTGTTAAGTGGATGCGTTGTACAGGGAGATGGCCACAGGCAGGAATGATTTCCTGTGTCGTTCAGTGTTGCATCATGGGTAATCTCAGTCTCCCCACAACATTGCTGGCCTTACGGATCAGTTTATTAAGTCTGTTGGCATCTGCGACCCTCAGCCTGCTCCCCCAGCATGCAACAGCATAGAGGATCGCACTGGCCACCACAGACTCATAGAAAATCCTCAGCATTTTCTGGCAGATGTTGAAGGACCTCAGTCGCCTCAAAAAATAGAGACGACTCTGGCCCTTCCTGTAAAGTGCTGTGGTGTTTTTAGCCCAGTCCAGTTTATTGTCAATGTGTACTCCAAGGTATTTATAGTCCTCCACAATGTCAACACTGACCCCCTGGATTGAAACAGGGGTCAAGTGTTTCCTGGTCTTCCTGAAGTCCACGATCAGTTCCTTGGTCTTTGCCACGTTGAGCTGCAGATGATTCTGCTCACACCACGTGACAAAGGAGTCGACCACAGCCCGGTACTCTGTCTCATCATCCCTGCTGATGCATCCAACCACCGCAGAGTCATCAGAAAACTTCTGAAGATGGCAGGTCTCTGTGCAGTGGCTGAAGTCTGTGGTGTAGAGGGTGAAGAGGAAGGGGGAGAGGACAGTCCCCTGTGGTGCCCCTGTGTTGCTAATCACCTTGTCAGACACACACTGTGGGAGACGTACATATTGTGGTCTTCCTGTCAGGTAATCAACAATCCAGGACACCAGAGAAGCATCCACCTGCATCGCTGCTAACTTATCACCCAGGAGGGTCGGCCTGATGGTGTTGAAAGCACTAGAAAAGTCAAAAAACATGACCCTCACAGTGCTCGCCGGCTGGTCCAGATGGGTGTAGACACGATTGAGCAGGTAGATGATGGCGTCCTTTGTTCTGAGACGAGGCTGATAAGGCTGATCCAGATGTGGTCTTACTATGGGTCGCAGCTGGTCCAGGATGAGCCTTTCCAGGGTCTTCATGATGTGGGAGGTCAGTGCCACGAGCCTGTAATCCTGGGGGCCACTGGGACGTGGCGTCTTTGGTACAGGGACGAGGCATGATGTCTTCCACATCACCGGGACCCTCTGCAGACTCAGACTCAGCATAAACAGTTTATGAAAGAAGTGCACTGGGATGTCGTGCTTGGAGAAAACGCTCCTGAGTTTCTCTGATACACCGGCTACATAGGGGATGACAATGTTGTTGCGTCTGTCCTCTTATCCTCCCTCACTGGTGTCTGATCTTCTTTTCGGTGCCTCTTTGCTGACTTTAAGAACGCCCAATTACGATAACCATGTTTTGAGTGCTTCCTTCACATGTGTGTTCCTTCTTTTTCCCTTCAGGCTTAGAGGGAACATGTTCTGCCCGGTGGTGTAGGGTCTTCAAGCAACCCAAAGAAGTCCAGACGCTTTTCTTTCCAAGCTCCTTAGACTATGATGACCTGGATGACTGAGAACCTTCACAGACAAACGTCTGTGCTGTTAATGCTGGACGAGGTTTGGACTCTGGACCCTCATTCACACAAGTGCGCTCTTCTATGCTTTGAGTGGTTACCAGTTAACATTCACCTCACAGTGTGACACACCTCTGTGTCGGCCGTCCGCTGGGACTGAACCAGCTGATGTTAATCAAAGCGGCAGGACTGATGTCAGCTGGGGTCACGACCTCCGTCCTCCTCATGTGTTCAACTCTTCTCCTGTGACATTTCTCATTATTACACATAACCTCTCTCTGCTTTGGTTTCTTTGCATGTGTCGACCGGATGAGTTGTTACAGAAAGAGAATTTCATTGCAACATCACTTTTACAAACATATTTAGAAAACCGGTAACGTGTTCAAGACTTATTTTACCCGCTGTGAGCTGCAGAGACTGAGAAAGTGCTAAGACAGTCAAAACTAATCCACCCTGTGAGAAAAGAGCCCACTGAACACAAATCAGCATGATGAGAACTACTGATGATGAAAGGAAGCATCTTTATCTGAGGACTTTATTTTAGTCTGAGCCCAGTCCCATCTGCTAACATGGAGGAGGCGGGTTTATGACCTATACTGCAGTCAGACACCAGGGGGCGATAGAGACGTCTGGGCTTCATTTTTTGAGAGCTATTAGGTCGTCCATGTTTTCTACAGTCATTGGTCAAACCTGTGGGAAAAAAAGAACTTAGGTTCTCTTAAACCTGAAAAACACGTATTGAAATTACTGGAGAACATCAGAACGCGCCGATGCTGACGTCACTGTTGGATTCGTTCTGAGGTCGACACACGAAGGCAACAAAAAAAAGGAGAGAAAATGAAACGTTTATTGTGTGAAGCTGTTGGACGAGGTGAACGGAGCCCTCAGTTCAAACATAAATGAAACATGAGAACATGAAAAACATTCAGGTTTTCATTTTGGAAGCAGAATAAGAGAAGAACAAAAACCTGCCTCCATCCGATTCTCATCCAATCAAATCAATAACCAACAAAAAAACATTTAAAGACAAACCAAAATCATTTTGTGTCTATTTCTTCTTCTTCTTGCTCTTCTTCCCTCCCTCTCCCTGCTGAGAGCTGGTGTCGCCTCCTCCGCTCTTCTGGGTCCGAGTCTTGAGTTTGGGGATCATCTCTGCGACGTAGATCATCACGTCTTTACCTGCGATCACCACAAACGGCACACCTTTACCTCGGCTAATGTTGTCTACGTGCAGCAGTGTCCTTTCAAAATAAAAGCACTCACGTGAGCTGAACTTCTCCTGACACGGGCTGCCGTCCGCCTGCTTAATCTGAACTCTGACCCGACCTTTGAACTGGCCGTCCCTGTTCCACTCCCGGGGGTGGATTTTGTTCTGGAAGAGACACACAGAGTCCGACCACGCTGTGTTTTACAGTGTGTGTGTGTGTGTGTGTGTGTGTGCGTTCTCAGGTGTTACCTCCATGTAGACGTTCATCCCTGCAGCCGCCAGCACGTCTCTGATCTCAGTGCAGGACGGATTCTCCACCGCCTGCAGACACAGCAGCACGTTCACACTCAGCACGCCACTTCCTGTCTATTTTACTTTAGTACATTTGAGCGAGCAGCAGATGTCCTGATGCCCGATCAGTCATCCAGGTAAAGAAATCCCAAAAGGTTGATTCTGTTCATCTGGATGTTTTCAGTGGGAGAAACGTATCATGATGATTAACAGCTGCTGATCAATGACCCTGATCTTTGATCAATGGTCATGAGAATTTGCATATCATTGATGATAAGCTGACCTCCAGCCCACTGCTCATGGACAGAATCAACCTTTTCACAGTGAAACTTTTTGTTTCAGGGTTTTTTTCTCCATCTGGTCTTTTTTTTTTTTTTTTAATCCAAGAGTTTCTTCACTTTTATCTCGTGTTTCAGTCGACTGTAAAATGCTTTAAAAGAAGATGAGTTAAGTTCAAAGATCACAGCTCAGGTTTCAGAGGTAACATCAAACACGATCATTCAGGCTTATCAGAGGCTGTTTCCATGTTATGCTACAAACACTTGTGCCTCATGATTTTTACTTATTTAAAAAAACGAATCTTCCAGCAGTCGTGCGTCTCCTGTAGACGCACAGCACGAGCTCTAATGATCTTTATGCCGTTTTCATCTACAAAAGCATGTCACACAGGCTGCGAGCGTACGTAGTCATCAAACACGTGAACGTTAAACTGTCACCTTCTCCGCGGAGATCCTTCGTCCTTCAGCCAGCGTCTTCTTACTGTTGATGTAGATGGGATAGAGGCAGACGAACCTGAAACAGACGACGCAGCGACTCAGTGACTGACGGCCGTCCTCATGCATGAAGCCGAGCGCGCTAAGTAAGAACTCCTTATCCAATAATCGCTCGGCTGGAATCACTCACCAAATGGTAAAAATGGTAAATGGCCTGCATTTGTACAGCGCTTTACTCAGTCTGTAAGGACCCCAAAGCACTTCACACTACATCCAGTCATCCACACATTCACACACTGGCAATGGCAGCTACGTTGTAGCCACAGCTGGCCTGGGGCGCACTGACAGAGGCGAGCTGTCAGTGCGCCCTGCCTCTGTCAGGTCTTTCAGATCCTGTTGATCCACTGTAGAGTTTTTTAGGCCTCACACTTCTTCTTCTGTACAGTTTTTCTTTAGACTTCTAAATAAACGCTCCACACCACGCTGAGATATGCCACGTTATCAGCTCTTTGGGAATCAGCGTGTTGGATCAAAAATATTATTTTATGTCAAAATGTGATGTTTTTGGCATTTTTCACAGACTCGACTAAAGAAACGGTCTGCTATGTGTCGGCACGGCGCGGGTTCATGCCTTCAGCTGGGAGCTGTTTTTAACGTTTCAGTGATTCGTAGGTCAGAGTTCAGAGGCTTCATCAAAACAAAGATAACAAACACACACTATAAACACGGGCAGGAACAAGGACTGGGCTAAAAATGAGGGAAGACAATGGAGGCCTTCTGGAGAACTGTTGCTCAAGAGCACTTTAAAAGTTACAAGAACGTCTGTCTGCTTGTAAACAAAACAAAGACATGAGACCTTTGTCTTCCAGTTTGGTTTCTCCGCTCTTCACTCAGATCTCTGTGGTACCAGCTCCTCTGACTGAGGAGGGAAACATCCTGTAAGCTCCACAGATCTGATCAAACTCTCCGAACCGGAACGTTCAGCAAACTTTCTGCACATTAATGTGACTCTGACACATTAATGTGACTCTGACACATTTCGCCCCTTTAGCTTTAAAAATAAGGCGGTCTGTAAACATCAAGCTTAAGCTTCTAATCACACGTCATGCTTAAGGATGAGGACCACAGGCCAAACTTCATGTAGAAAATGCGCAATTTAACTTTCCCTCTGTTCCCCGTGACTTTACACACAGCTCAAAGACATTTCACTAAAAGTCCATTAAAAACTCAGTGTCAGCTTATCCTAATGTCCTCGTTTCACCGGCGTTTCATCGTCGAGGTTCGACTCTGAAGTGAACATTTAAACCTTTAAAACAACCTTTTTCCGTGGAGCTTCAGTTAAAAGCTGCAGGACTGTATGCCGAACTGAAGATCAGCCTCCCAGGATCCACATGAGTGCTTCAACATCTTAAAATAAGCACGTGTCGTTTGTAGATGCATTGTTTCCTTAAATGTTTAAAATTCTCCACAAGAGTCCGCACGAGAAACCGGCTAGCTCTGTTAGCTGTAGCTTAGCCAGGGTCCTGGACTTACCGCTCTTTATCCGCGGGGTTCTGGGTGAGATGAGCCATGGCTGTCGCTGCTCGGGGACTAAACGCACCGTCTGATCCGAGCCTCTCAGTAATGGACACTAATATGTTTGTAGTATCACCTCACATACACACAGGCTACCGTAAGGATAACGCAGCCATACGGCCACACTGTTGACAACAGCCGCTTCTCTTCTTCGGCTTCTGTATTTAGGCAGAATACACACAGCGCTGGGATGTTGCTGCCCTCTACTGTTTGTTTGTCAGTTCCGTTTTGACATGAATATGAAACCTGTCAGTGAAGAAAGAAGCCGTAGACTCTAAGGCTTATGTCACATGTGAGCTGTAGCCTCAGCTTCTTGTTGTTAGCTGACAGGTGTGGCCCACAGTGTGGTCTTCTGCTGCTGTAGCCACTCTGCTTCATGGTCTGATGTGTTGTGCTTTCAGAGATGCGCATCTGCATAACTTGTGTATAACAAGCGGTTGTTTGAGTTACTGTTGCCTTCCTATCACCTGTCTCGAGTTCATTCTACGAGCCAGTTTCACCCAGAGAACTGCTCCTCACTGGATGTTTCCTGTCTCAGGCCGCTCTCTGTAAACCACAGCAGGGAAAAGTCCAGCAGTGTCTGAAATACTCGGCCCGTATCAAGAGCCTCGTCCAGTCATCCTCCTGATGCTCAGTTTGACTCCAACAGGCTGTTCTGACCATGTCGACATGCTTTAACGTTGCTGATTCATTACAGGCTGATTAAATGATATTTGCATTAACGAGCAGTTGAACAGATGTACCTAATAAAGTGGCTGTTGAATCCATGTAACTGTTCAGCACTTTGTTTGAAAGTGCTTTATAAATAAAGTTGTTATTATTATTATTGTTGTTGTTAAAGCGATGCAGGAAAACTGTAAATGTGCAGCTGTCTGCACTCTGCCAGCCACTTCACATGTTATCAGTCATTCACTTTCTACACTCCTTTATGGCTGAAGAATTGTAAATATTATCACATTTACAGCTACATAAACATTTATTATTAGCCAGCCATTCCTTTAAGCAATAAAACACAATGAAAACATCTCAGTGGACGTAAAAGTGCTGCAAGTAAACATAATTCCTCTGAGGACAAATATTCCCCCTCAGTATTATTGTTGTGTTTGTTTCAGGCTGGGGTTGTTTAATTACTTTTTAAATACTTTACATGTCCAGGACCATATTTTATAAATCATGTTGCAGATGTTGTCCTGTGAGAACAGCTGCTGATGAACATCAGGGAACAGTTCCCCCTGCCTGTGTATCAGGGTCATAAATAACATTGTTATAATTACACAAAATGTGTTCTAAACTCCCAAACTGCTCCTTTTATACCTGACTTTTAGGACCTCCAAGCCTGTAGTTGTGTTCATTATCAGTTAGAGCCCCTCCTCATTCTTTTCTTCTTCTTCTTTGGTGCAATCCTATAAATACAGTGCACCCCTTTTGCCTCTCCCCTTTTCTACAATTCCCCTGTGGGAGAGGTGGGTGTCATTTCTTTCCAACACTTTAAAACACACATATAATGCATATTTAGCCACCTGGATGTTTCTGATTGCGATTTTAATTCAATTATTGTCATTATTAAGCCTGTTTTTGTTAGATGTTATAAGTGTGTAGTATGTGTGTATCATAAATGTGTTTTAGGCGCCATAAATGCTAGCATGAATATATACTCCTTGCTAGATTGGAAGTTGTGGTGGGTTGAGCTAACCCTCTTCCCCACTGTTTGTATTTGGTCGTAGGAGCTGGAGTGGGCAAATTATTTACTTGGAGGTCTTTCTTTCTTTTACCTTTTTTTTTTTATCAGACACAACGCAGAATCACACCGGTTACACCTGGGATAGGTTTACTGGGTTAACGTGTGCTGCAGCGGCCAGGACTGTCTCAGGCTGGAGTTGCCCGGGTGAGAGGCAGTGTGCTGGGCTGAGTGTCCCCTCAGCTTGCTGCTCTGTACGAGAGAGTGTGTTCCCTGCGCCTTCTGGTTAGGGAACGGATCCTGACTTTACCTGTGCTTCTGCACTGAGCAACAGTCAGAGTCTTGGAGTCCGTGGGTAGGATGGTTGAGGGCGCTCCACCCGGGGACTCTGTCATCTTGGATGTGCTTGCTCATTGGACGTCATATGATTGTATCATTGTAGGGTCTACTTTACAGTATAAAGCACCTTGAGGGGACTGTTGTTGTGATTTGGTGCTGTCTAAATAAAGCTGAATTGAATTAAATTACTATGTGATTTTCTACATTTCACAATGGACTAAGAAAAAAAATCCCATTCACTTGACATTAATATTAAAATAATACATAATACAACTGCGGCCTGTCCAGGCTGTGCCCCGCCTCTCGCCCTAAGACGGCTGGGATAGGCTCCAGTGACCCCGCGACCCTGAAAAGGATAAGTGGAAGTGAATAGATGGATGGATCAGAGTGGTGGTTACACTTAACATCACCATACAGCACAAATCAGTGACAGTAAATGTTTATTGTTCAACTATTACAAAATATATAGCATGAAAAATCAATTTTAATGGTGTGGGGAGATGAGTCCACATTACAAAACAGCTCACACTCTCCACCTCTGAATAAGCTCAGAAATTTGCAGCCGTTACAGTAAATAAAAGCAATAAAAGACGATCAGTGTTATGTCAGGTACATGTTTGGTAAGAACTCGACTAGCTTGTTCAAGCTGTGAAATTCACACAGTGTCTAATGATCCACGGTGGTAAATCCCAACGACACCAAGTGCAGTTCTTTTCTTTGGTATTTGGCACGTTTGTCCACAGTTTGTCGACTTTGTGTAATTTAAAGATGTTTGAAGCTGAACGACTCCTCGGTTACTCTGGGTAACTGAACCAGACACATTCAGGATCTATGATTACAGGAACTTTCCTTTAGTTTGCAGTTGATTAATAAACGTGACAGATTTAGACTTTAGAAAGCAAGAATACTCATGATTAGCTCAACATTTAGAGTAACTAGCAAAGTGAGTATAATTATAAGTATAAAAAGAACTTATTTGTGAAATCACATATTTAAAGAATGTGTGACCTGCAGCAGCAGCAGCAGCAGTGGCAGTCTACTTTACTGTTGGTGCTGACTCTGCTTCAACATTAGTTTCATCTTCTTTTTGTCTTTTTTGTTTTTGTGCTTTTCTGATTAATTTTCGAGACCCTTGTAAAGCAAAAGCCAAGTGGAAGACAAGAAGAGTGATGCAGATAGCCCAGGTTATGATCAATGACCAAAGTGATTCCTTCTTTCTATACTGGCACTCTTGCAGCAGCATGTCCACCGACGCCTCCACCTCCCTGAACACCAGCACCAAATGGCCACATTCATCATCATCACTAATCCAGCCTCGCAGTGCAATTCTTACAGTTGATTGATCGAATCCAAAGAAGGTCAGCAGGACTCGGTCAGATAATAGTTGGCAATCAAACTCTGGACTTGAATTTGAGCTCAGGTACAAAACATCTGTGGCGTTGTCTGTTGCACAGTTGTCTATGGTGACTGAGCCGTTGCTGAAAGTGAACATGTAAATGTCATTTCCATCACCTCCAACCAGATAATCTCCACCGGTGGACACCAAGATGTCGTTACCATCTGAGCCTTTGAGAAGAGAACTTTCATAACCAGAGACTAAGATGTCCGAATAGATGGTGCCGACCACAGTTTCCACATCCTTCAACACGTCGCCCTCAGCGTCAGCATGGTGGCCTTGGCCCGTCAGCAGGTTAACATAAACCCCTTCACCCTTCTCATGATCACCCCGATAGAGAACCGAGTCTCTGCCTGGACCTCCATCCACCAGATCAGCTCCTGGTCCAGGAAGGAAGACGTCCCGGCCAGAGTTTCCCATCAGTGTGTCATTCCCATCTTCACCATAAAGAGTGTCGTCTCCTCTCCCACCAATCAGGATGTCAGCTCCATTTCCTCCTACCAGCGTGTCATCTCCATCACCTCCATCCAAGGCGTCGTCCTTCCACCCACCAATCAGAGCGTTGTCTCGGTTGTTGCCTATTATAACATTAGACTGGGAGGGGCAGCCTTGCACTGTGTGAACCTCTGACAGATTTCTCTGAGCGCTGAGGTCCAAACGACAGTCCACCTGAGACTGTGTGAGAGTCACTTTGAAAGCTTCTACCTGATAGAAAGAGTCGTCTCCAGCTGAGTTTAGAGACTTGAGTTTGAAATGGACGCCATCAGAGCTCTGAAATTCTAGATGCTGATATTTTTCACCATTAGCATAATTGCGGAGAACGAATTCTAATCTTTCCTCATTTTTCATGATTCTAACATGAACATCATTTCTTGTTGGTTCCATTAAAACTGTTGAGTCCAGTATGACTCGACTTCCATCAAGGAAATCCATATCTACCAGCACAGTGTCAGTTTTCTGATCTTCTGCAAAGTTATCAATGATTACCATGTTTTCATCCCCATGTTTGATTATGTAAGTGTCTTTGCCTTCCCCTCCTATCATCAGTGCCCCCCCGGTGTGTGGATCCAGTAAATTCTCATTGCTGTTTCCAACCATGATGTCAAATCCTGAGGAGCCGTACATTTCTTTCACTGATTCAACATCATTCATAATCATCACTTTCCCCCAGTGCATGCAGTTGCCTCTATCAAAATAAATCCTTGCTTTTTGATGAGAGTAAACTATCTTTTTATAAAAATACATGCATAGATTGTCATAGTTTACTGGAAGTAGTTCAGGACTCAGGTTTCTGTAGTCGATGGTTAAAGGCAGCATTAAATCCCATCCACAGCTGCTGATGTTGGGCTTCAGTTCAGCTGTTACTCCATCACTGGTCTTGATCTGCAGGTGCTGATAATTCTTTGATTTAAACCAGTTCTGTAAAATAACAGTTCTTCTGCCGTGTACCCGAATGATGATGCTCTGACCTTCACATCTACATGTTATATCCTGATATTGTTCTTTAAGGAAGAGCAGGTCCAAGGTTAGATCTGGTGATAGATTGTTGATGGTTTTCACTCCTTGTCCTGCTGTGATAACGTACCAGTCCTCTCCTCCTCTCCCCTCAATGAAATCATCTCCTAATCCAGGGACAAGAACGTTGTGTTCTTTGTTTCCTTTGATGACATCACTATAGTTTGACCCGCGGACCTCTGTCACGCTGTCCAAAGCATCATCCTTCTCAAGGTCCACCTCCAGAGGAGACGGGGAGCTGCTGTAGTCAATGCTGAGGCTCTTTATACATGTGGTGAAGATGTTCCTCTGCAGGCAGTCAGCTTTGTTATCTGACATTGTGAAGGTGATCAGATCCTTTGTGATGAACAGTAAGTGTCTGTGTGCTGATGACCTGAACCAGTTCAGTACAGCAACATGAAACACTGTGCTGCCATGCTGAGCCTCCAGATGAACATCATCACCTTCTACTCTGACTCCAAACGTATGAAGATTTGCTTCTATGATGGCCAGGTCAGTTTTCTCGTCTCTGGAGTAATTTTCAATGAGCACAAAGGAAAAGTTTCTGCCTTTCACCATGTAAATGTCTTCTCCTTCAGCACCAATCAGACGATCTCGCCCTCCTCCCCCATCTATCAGGTTCCTTTCTCCATTTCCAATGAGTTCATCACCATACTGAGACCCAAAGATGTTTGTAACTGTGTGTAAAAGTGGCTGTGATGCATCAACAACTTCACCTTGTGTCTTGAACATCTTGTTAATCCCTCTGGCCACCAGCTGAACTGAAGAAACCACCGTGGAGGAAATCTCAAATAAGACTCCGTCTCCTGACATCATGTTCATGTGACGATAATCTTCTCCTAAAAACCAGTTTTGTATTCTTACAGTATGACTGCCCTCATACATCAGCACAACATCGTTTCCTGACTTAGACACAGAAATGTGGCTGTAGTCGACACTGAAATGCAGATTGTCTTGTGCTCTGGAGGGATCGTAGTTGTTAATGATCGTTTTCCCTCCATTCTCAGGAATGATGTAGGTGTCCCTTCCTCCTGAGCCTTCAACATAACTTCTCTGTGGACCGAGGAAGAATGTGTCATCCCCTGGTTCCCCATGAAGTCTGTAATAGTAGCTCAACATGACTTCAATCATGTGTTCGTCCTGTGATTTCTGAACTGCAAAAAATCGATTAGAGTCTCTGTTTCCCCTGTATGTCCCGTACCTCGAATAGGAAAGAGTTTTATTACCTGAAACCACTGTCACAGATCCAGCTGGTATGAACATGAGTATTTTTCTTTCATATGTCGCGTGCTCTAATCCATGTGACTCTCCCAGACCAAGAATTATATCTTTGCTTCCATCTGTGTTAATGCTCCAGCATTGTCTTCTTGGACTCTCATCACGAGAAACAAAATAGTCCATGCAGAGCTCAGACTGACCCTCATCAGCGAGGCAAAAGTTAATACCTCCTCCATTCCAGGAGGAGGCGCCAGCAGTAAAATCAATGGCAGTCGTTCCATCCTGTTGCTTTGTGACTTTATAATATTGGTGATAATCTGAGATCTGTGCAACAAGTCTTCGTCCCTCCTCAATTTCATCATAACGCCAGTCATAAAACACACTAGCCACATGTATAGCAAAGTGCATGATCCCTTTTCCAAAGCCAACAAAAACAGCAGCTATTTTGTCCAAAACTCCAGCATCCGCTGGGAGGCTGTTCAGTTCATTCTGGATGCCCATATAAACATCATCAATGGCCATCCGCACTACTGATAGAGCCAGATTTATAGGTGTGATGAAAGGTGCCAGTTCAGGCTGAACAAGCTCAACAATATCTAACTCAACCATGTATAAATCGAACGCAGCATCAATGTATCCCAGAGCATCTCCTCTCTCCAAATCTTGTTCTACATTGTAGATCCCAAATCCAATTCCCACTATTGGTATAACTGTCATAAAACGCCTCATTGCAGGGCTCCTCATGATCACTTTTGCGATTCTTGACTCTGAGGTCAGAGCTTTGCTTGCAATAGCAGATGTTGTCATAGCCGTCACTCCATGAGCCGTCTGCAAAGACCCCACCACACCATCTTTGATGTTTCCCTCTTCAAAGGCACGAGCAGCTCCTTTCAGTCCCAGCATGAGACCCAGAGCGCCAACAGCAGTTCCAGTCCTCTCTACATACTTGTTGACCTGATGGGAGGCTGCTGAACTGTGCTGCTCCATCTCATGCACTGATGTCTCAATGTTCTTCCACATCTTTTCACTGTAATGTTGACTCTGTGGTGATAAATCAGCCCTGAACTCCTCGGGCTCAGCACCAGGTCTCTCTGACACGAGCTTACATACAAACTGTCCGTTTTCTATTCGGGCTGTTCCCTCCTGAAGGTGCATTCCTGCCAGAGTTTCACCATATTTGTGCTGTAGTGCAGCATGGACCTCTTCAGCCAACGATGCAGATGCTCTCGAGAAATAAGATTCATGTTTGAAGGTATTTTCTAATTCTGAGGCTGAATTCAGGTCTCGCATTGTGACGTAGCCATCATCGTATCCTCCCAGTGGTCCAGATGTGGAAGGTTGTCTGTGATCTTCAGGTTGTGTAATCTTGGTGTCTGTTTTGAAATCATTGTATTTTTTTTGAAAGTCTGAATTATCCGTCATTGTTTTGTAGGTGTTTGAAAGTTCAGTCATGCGTTTCACCACATCACTTTCACCATTACCAACGGTTTTCTTCCATTCTTCAAAGAAGTTACCCTCTCGTTCTACAAGTTTAACAAGGTCACCCTTGAGCTTCTCGGTTTTTCGGAATTCTTCTTGATGATTTGTTAATTTGCTGGAATCTTCATGTGTTGCTGAGCCTCTGAATCCTCGTCTGCTCGGGTCAATCCAACTGCCTCCTCTTGCCATTGGATGATTGTCAAAGAAAAAATCCAGACCTTTCTGTCGGGTATTATCGTTATTGTTTCGAACCAGATCCAGGGCCATAAGAGTCAGAGGGAATGTTCGGAAATTTCTCGCAGATTCAGATATAACTGTTGCAGTGAAATACGTGGTGAACCAGGCCTCCATGGACAGTCTTTCGTAACCTGTCAGATGTCCTTTAAAAACATCTGGGTGCTCCCCAAGAAAAGTATTTTCTACATATTCAGCATATCTTTGTTTTTGTTGGTTTTTTTCTTCCTCATTCTCTACATTTTTAAAAATGTTTTCTCGCATGTCTTTATATCTTTCGTTCCCCGCCTGTTCATTAATACATTTCTTAATATCATCAATTACATTATTGTTTCCTATTTGATTGTTGTCAAGCTTTTTTCCAACTGGATACACGTACAGACTCTGAGGGTCAACTTCATATATCCAGTCATTGATCTTCAGGTATGTAGTCTCTTCTTCTCCATCCTTTGCATAATGACGTATTATCTTTTTTATATCTTCTCCTGATTTGATCTCATAACGTTCATTAAGGACTTGTCTTTTTTCACCTTCATTATCTATCCAAGTAATAGTTGTTTCAGGTTTCCCATCTATATTATATTCTTTTCTTTTCGCTAGTAAATATTTTCTTATTTCTTCTGGATTGTTGACACTGATTTTCTCTGGTCTTTTACCCAGATGTTGACCTGAGTGAAAGATTCCCCAAGACAGAGCCTCGAGTTCATCAATGGCAGATTTCATCTCGTTAACTTTATTTTGGTCAATCTTCTTAAAAACCTCTGGGTTAACAAACCTCTTTGGTTCATCTGGCCAGCTGTTTTCTTTTATAAAAATTTTTGCTGGATTTTTGATGTCCGTGTTTTCTCCTCCACCCAGAAAGTTTCTTTCATTGGTAAAAACAGCCTCTCCTTTACTTCCAGGCTCGTTTCTCATTATTACATCTCCGTTGCGATCAAGTGTTGCCACCACTTTCTTGCTGTTGTCTTTATGTCTCCATTGCAGCCCCTCTGGAGAGATTTCCTGAGTGATTTTCCTTCCTGTGTGTGTGACTTGGACGAGAGCGTCCCTCACATGAAGCTCTGTCTTGATGTTATTTTCATGGAGGTCCCTCAGCAGAGTTTCCATGAATCGTTGGTCTGATCCAACCTCACAGGCCACCACACTCGTTGTTTTGATTTTATCGCTGCCTCTGTTTGTCCTTTGGATGATTTGTGCCACCTCTCCAGAACTGTATCCAGACAGTCTCATTTCTCTTGCGTTGTCTCTTTTACCATGACCTACCAGCACCAGTCTGCTGTCCTCTGACAGAGACACTGGTTCACCGTGGATCAGTTTGGGTCTTTGGTTTTCATCAAGAACATAGACAGAACTAACTGCTGGATGTTTCTCATACAAATATTCAGCAGCTCTTCTGACCACAGGGTCATTTTCCATCATTACGATCTGCTGGTGGTCATACTGTGTGGTGTGATCAGCTGGTCTTTGTGGGATTTTGTAGCTGGAAACGGAGTCAGGTCGATCCATCACCTGGTAAATCTGCTGATTGTTCTGGTTGGTTTCTAAGACTGTTTGGAGGCCGCGGAGCATAAAAACCCGAATGAAGTTCTGGTGGAACTGTGTGGTTGTGTTTCCATCAAGAGAGAAAACTGGAGCTGCTTCCAGAGATGGTTTCAACATCAGCTTTGCAAGTGAAGCTCCATCAAGTCCAGACACAGTTTGTCCATCTTCTGAAACACTTCCAAATATTTTGACCACAGTGTAGCTGTCTGCTGCTGGTACACAGGAGTCGTTGAACAGGCAGTCCTTGGTGACTTTCACGGAGTAATGAGGATCCTTGCTGTATTCCTGCTGGACTCTGTCACTGGTGGATTCCTCTGTGTCGGTCATGATCAGAAGCTTTTGGTTGTAGCTGTGGGAGATCTCTGAAGCACCCAGCAGCCAGTCTTGTACCTTCTGTTTCTCGATATGTACCAAGAAGGTGTTAAAGTCCTGAAAAATGAAGCAAAGAGTGAAATGAGAGAGAGCTCCAGGATAACTGTTTTGGTCTCAGTTAATTTCTATAAGGTGAAATTTCTGAGCATTTTTTGGCTCTGTGGATATAATGTGAAGAATCTGTTCTGCTGAAGTAAACCTGCAGTTTGAGCCTGACGCTCAGTTGGCCCTGATCAGCTGTTTTGGTCTCATCAGTGAGGACCACCAACAGGTAACATAAGTGACCCCCGTTTATAAGAAAATGTACACAACACACACACCAGGCTAGTTATAGTTAATTTAAACTAAACTAAGAACTAGATCCTGGATGCATGAAGGAGCGTTTCTGCAGGTCCTTCCTCTCTGCAGCTGTCATACACACACACACACACACACACACACACACACACACACACACACACACACACACACATACACACACAGACACACACAGACACACACACACACACACACACACAGACACACACAGACACACACACACACACACACACACACACACACACACACACACACACACATACACACACAGACACACACACACACACACACACACACACACACACACACGCACATACACACACACACACACACATACACACACAGACACACACACACACACACACACACACACACACACACGCACACACACACACACACACACACACACACACACACGCACACACACACACACACACGCACATACACACACACACACACACACACACACACACACACACACACACACACACACGCACATACACACACACACACACACACACACGCACATACACACACACACACACAGACACACACACACACACACACACACACACACACACACACACACGCACATACATAGTGTTTCTTATATGCCTTACACATAATAATATAATTATAATTTCAATTTTTCAATGTTATTTATATTTCGCCAAACAGTCGCCTCAGGGCGCTTTATATTGTACAGTAGATCGTACAATAATACATACAGAGAAAAACCCAACAATCATATGACCCCATGATTCAGGGTCACCTGGTCCAGCCCTAACTATGTGCTTTAGCAAAAAGGAAAGTTTTGAAGCCTAATCTTGAAAGTAGAGATAGTGTCTGTCTCCTGAATCCAAACTGGAAGCTGGTTCCACAGAAGAGGGGCCTGAAAACTGAAGGCTCTGCCTCCCATTCTACTTTTAAATACTCTAGGAACAACAAGTAGGCCTGCAGAGCGAGAGCGAAGTGCTCTAATAGGGTGATATGGATATTTCTAATTTTAGAGATGTTGCACAAATGGAAGAAAGCAGTCTTACATATGTGTTTAATATGTGTGTTGAAGGACATGTCCTGGTCAAAAATGACTCCAAGGTTCCTCACAGCGTTACTGGAGGCCAAGGTAATGCCATCCAGAGGAAGAATGTCACGGCTGGCGGGGTGAGCCGTGTGGTGTAGGAGAAAAAGGACCCAAAATGCAGGCCTGGTGATGAGAGTGATGTTTTATTTACAGAAGTGGAGCGACCGAACAGGCAGTGAGAAAAGACGAATGACTGAAAAAACCTAGACTGGAAAAACTAAATGACAAACCTAAGCATGAAACGTGGGCTGAGAATGCAGAGAGACGTAGTTACACCGAGAAACACAGACGATCCAACGATGAACAGAAGCCAACACACAGTATAAATACACACTAGGTAATGAGGAGATGACATGCAGGGGTGGACACAGCTGACACTAATGGACATGATGAGAAGCAGACCTACAAAGTAAAACCGGAAACACACAGACTGTTTTACAACAAAACGCAGGGACCTGAACAGAGCACAGAGGGGAGACACAGGTAGGGATAATAAACACGACAACCAACCCAAAGAATTAATACAGAATCAGAAGAAACACCAAACACAAGATGAAACCAAAAAGAAACACAAAACACTGGGTCAACGACCCAGGATCATGACAAAGAATCTGGTTAGAGACCATATTTCTAAGCTTTTCAGGGCCGAGCACAATAACCTCAGTTTTATTTTCTGAGGTTTGTGTTATTATAGTTTTGCAATTTCTAATTAACATTTCTTTATATTTCACTTTTCTTTTTACAATTTAATTTAGTTTCAGCCAAGTATTTATTTTTAGTCTATATAATTATCAGTATAATAATGCGATTGGAACCCTGACTGATGGACAACAGGTGACTCTAACTAAAAAGCCAGATGGCAGGACTTGATTAAAAAGCAGTAACAGGCAGAGTAAGTTACAGACATGTTGGACTTGCATTCATTTTGATAGGAGCTGATTAAAGCTGCTGGCGGCAAAAATATAGAGCGAGGGTTGTTCGTGTTCCAGCGTGAGAGAGGAAGCAATTTGCCTTCCCGTGAGGCTGGGAATAGGAATGCAGAACACCATCGCCTCCATTTCCTCGCAAGCTTGAGCTGCTTTTTTCCAGACGCTCGTGTCATGTTCATTAACAACATCTCCTTTGAGAATATTCTTCAGGGGAAGTAGAGGATGCTGCTAGGCCTGACCCTGAGGAAGGCTCTGGTGTTCATGCAAGTTTAGTTTTTCCTTTTCAGTCTCATTTGTAGTGTTTTATTGCTGGATGGAAGCTGATTGATTGATCTCTTCTTGGGACCGTGGGCTGCCTCCTCTCAGCCCTTGTTCAAAGTCCCCATTTTAAAATGTCTGCTGTGAAATAAAGTTTCTGATCTTACTATCTGTGACAGTGTTCCCTGTCATGTCACAACTTTGATTATTATACTAATAATTAAATAGACTAAAACTAAACATTTTCAAACTGCCTGAAGCTAAAATAAATTGTATAAAGAAAAGTGAAACATAAAGAAACATTTATTAGAAATTACAAAACTATAATAACACAAACTCAAACATCCCTTGTGTGTTTCTATTAGGAGAAGATAGTGACTGAGCATTCCAGGGTGGATGTAAAAGGGAATGTTTTCCTGTCATCCGACTGGGATGATGACAAAACGTTTCTCCCACTGAAAACGCGACGTCCACATGAACACAGTCGGATTTTTGGGGATTTCCTCACCCGGATGTTAAAGACATTTACTGTCATACATTTGCTCAGGTTAGAAGATAAACGTGCAGCAGCTACACTAACGTCTGTGATGTTTGTGTGTGAGGAGTGAGGTGGGACATTTTAATGCAAAACTATTCATTCTGTCTTATCCCAAATTCTCAGACAGCTGAAGAAAGTGCAAACAGGAAGAAGTACAACACTCTGCTTCAATGAAGACCGGGTTCAAAACCAGGCCCGACTGAGCTGTGTGCGTGTTGTAATAACTAAGTTAATACTGCTCTGATGTGTCGATCTGTACGTAAGTGTGCCAAATGCAAACCTCACCAGGTATGAAGCACATGTCCTCGAGCTAACCCAGCTACCACTATGAGCTGTTTTAATGCTGTTAGTAACTCTTTTTCTTTGTTCATGTTGAATTCACATTTTGTCCCATTTTAGAAGAAGAAAAGATGCAGATATTCAGTGGAAGGAAATGCTGATCTTTATCAGCCCAATCAAGTTCTAGTTTAGATCTAATGACTTTCATCATTAGAAACAATCTCTGTGTTTTCAGCACTGTTTAATCTCTTAAATCTAAATGTGTGTTCATTTTCTGTCTCATGTTTACTGACCTTCTCCTTCGTAATGACATGAGCTGTGACGTTTTCACAGTCCTGAAATCCATCCAGCAAAGTTAGTGGGTTTTCTTCAGTGTCCAGCCTGATGGAAAATTAACATATTAGCATAACTGAAGTGATCTCATAACCCTGTGAAATAAACGAAATGACAAAATATATTTTTAAAACACGGTTCTTGGATCTTATACAACAGTCAGAGGTTCAAACATGGGTTCTTCAAAATGATTCTAGAGCTGAGCTGGAGGGCGTCTATCAGGATGGGCCTGGGACCCCTGTTCTCAGTGGGCTCCTCCCACTCCATCACACCCTCACACATGCAGGGCCTTGGGGGGTGCAGGTGCGTCAATGAGGACATGTATTCCTTCTCTGTCTCCTCCTGGCCACCTGTGTCTGAATTTAATTCCACAACTTAGACATTCTCATTGCTTACACTATCTCTTGGAGAAGCTAAGCCTCCAGTTCCAGGCAGACTAAGATATGGGAAGACAATAGCACACATGGCAGACCAGAGAGAGCTAGAGAGACAGCAGGAGAGAGAGGGAGAGCAAGGAACAAGAGGGGACTGCTAAAGGAAACTAGATAACCTAAAGACGTCTAAATTACACCAGAGAAACAATACAATCAGGACGCTCATGAGCACAAGGAAACTAACTATAAAAATTAAGCAACTCTGGACCCCCTGCAGAAATCCAACAGGTCCACGTCAGACACCATCGCTGCTGCCTTCACTATTCCCTCTCCCACCTGGAAAACGAAGACTCATACATCAGGGTACTTTTTGTTGATTACAGCTCCGCATTCAATACTGTCAGCCCACACAAACTCACTCACAAGCTGGCAGCACTCGGCCTGCAGCTCACCCTCTGTGACTGGCTACAGGGCTTTTTGACTGGCAGGCCCCAGTCCATCAGGATGGGCAACAGGACTTCAGCCGGCATTATTACAAACACTGGTGTCCCACAAGGTTGTGTCCTCAGCCCCGTCCTCTACACCCTGTACACCCACGACTGTGTCGCCTCCAATAGGGATAACACCATACTGAAGTTCGTGGACCACACTGCAGTGATCGGTCACATCACTGAGGGGACGAGGCGGCTTACAGGAGAGAGGAGGCCGGTCTGGTGTCATCGTGTGAGGACAACACCTGGGCGTCTACATCTCGGAGGACCTCACCTGGACACTGAACACCACACAGCTGGTCAAGAAGGCTCAGCAGCTGCTGCATTTCCTGAGGAGGCTGAGGAAACCTGGTATGCCAGCAGCTTCTACAGCTGCATCGTGGAGGGCACCCTGACCAGCTGCATCACTGCATGGTACGGCAGCACTACTGCGATGGACGGCAAACGCCTGCAGAGAGAACCCTAACAACCACGGAGAAGATCACCAGGACCCCGCTGTCGTCTCTGCAGAGCATCTACAGAGTCCAGAGGAGAGCTGCCTCCATCCTCAAAGACCCCACACACCCCCAACACGCACTGTTCACACTTCTGCTCTCGAGACGAAGGTTCAGAACATCCAGACTCAACAACTCCTTCTTCCCCACTGCAATCAGACTCTTGAACAGCTGACCCATTTTTGAACAGCACTTCTGGTCATCTCACATGTCGAAGCAGTATATTAAGCTCACAGCTCCTTTGTACATAAATCTATTTAATACTTCATTTTTTTGTCTCCATTTATTTATTCATGCTATTTGTATTTTATCTATTTGTACATATTAACCAGCATCTGTGTGTGGACAGCAGAGAAAGAATTTCATTGAACAGAGAAATGCTTTTCTTTGTGCACATGACAATAAACACTTTGAACTTGAACATAAATCCAAATTCAAGATCAAAACAATGATGAGTGACAAGATTCAAAATTCAATCAGCACAAAACACCAGGTCATAGCCCAGAACAAAAACCTCAGCAGCAAAAAAAGAACCAGGATGTGACAGTGGCGACGTGTTGTTTATTCACTTCTTTAAAATACTCCAAAGTAACATAAACAAGCTAAGTGCCGTTTGTGGACCCTATCTTTAAAATAAATAAATAAAACAAACTAAATCCACGTTGGACAGAGTTGATTGTACATCAGAGGGACAGCTGCTGCTGAGCAGGCTGGAGACGAAGTTAGAGACGTGCAGAGGAGGGAGGGTGGATACACTGGACAAAGGATGTTAAGATGGAGCTGCCAGGCAGCAGGAAAACAGGAAATCCTCAGAGAAGATCCATGGATGTAGTGAAGGAGGAAGTGCAGAGGAGGCAGATGATCTGCTGTGATAAATCCTAACGGGCTTTTTGGCTCATTAATAACCAACTATTAATAAAAAATTCCAGTGTATTGTGAAGCACTGTCCAAATTCTTTTACAAATACTTGCAAAGGACATAAAACATCCAGATGTTAAACCTGCTAAACACCATTTAAAAAATGTAAATGACTGAAAGCTTCTTTACCTTTTCACAGATCTTCCAAATCGTGATTGGTGGTAGTCGTTTCCCCTAAACGAAACACATCCTGCATTATTTGTTATAGATTACTTTTTACTTAATTTTATTTTGTACAAGTGGTAAAATCTCAAAGTGAAGTCTGAAATCTGTAGGTGCATTCTTCTGTCATGGTCACTGGGTCTTTGTCTGGTTCCTCGTCTCGTCTTCTGATTAGCTCCCACCTGTTTCCTCTGCCCTCCTTAGCTGCTGTGTGTTTATTGTCTGAGTCTAACTCCTGTCCTTTGGCTCGTCCTCCCTCATTCTGTGGTTTCACTCGAGTTCTGCTTGTTATCATTTACTCCTGGGTCCACCTCTGTGTTTTTGAAAAGACTTTGGCATTAAAGCTTAAGTGCTGTCTGCGGCACGCCGGGTCAGTATCTGCCTGCTGCACAGGATTACATTACATCTATACAATTCCAGTCACAGTGGCAGAGCCCCACAGTGCTTCTGATAACCAATGTCTATGATACCCACAGGAGCTGTAATGTAGTAATAGCTCTTCACAGTCGTAAGATACCTGGTTGTTGAGGTGTTCATAAAGCTTTCATCAAACATGTGTTCAGACAGTCCTTGGAGTCGATGCAGTGCAGCGATGTCAGAGCCGAGCTCCTCCCACTCATCTTCTTTCACCTCTGGAAACATTGAAACACAGTTTAAATTAGTTAAGGGGAACTAAGTGCTGGTTCCAGTTAAGAACCACTCCTACACTGGATTTGTATGCCCCTAATCAACTATAACAGACATTTTATAAGTGATTGTGGCGCGGCTGCAGCGCACCTGAGCGGCATCAATGATCACACTGCGCCTGAATTAAAAGGGTGACTGACGTCCTGTCGTCGTCGTTGTTGTTGGGGAAGTGTTCACGTGTGTGCGTGTAAAGTGACGGCAACCGAGAGTAAAAACAGAACGCTGAAAATCATAGAAATGTGTTTGTCTCTGCTGTGTGCCTTTAAAGTGATCCATGCTCAATCATCCAGGTAAGTCACCCTCCAAACTTTGATCCTGTTCATCTGGACGTTTTCAGTGGGAGAAACGTTTCATCATCATCATCAGGTGACTCCTTCCGTCTCAGCTGACAACAAGTGGCAACCTTATAAACAGCACATTTGCATAATGACAGAAACAATGACTGTTGGGGAATGGCTGCAATCACAGCATTGTAAGATGGTGACAGATGTTCCCTTAGGCCCCCTCCTCGATTCAGAGATGGTCTTTCCCTTTTCACGTAAATGGCCTCCTTGACTCCGCCCTCAAACCAGCGTTCCTCCCTGTCCAGGATGTGGACATCCTCATCATTGAAAGAGTGTCCACTGGCCTGTAGGTGTAAATAGACACCACTCGGTCGTTGTATGCGTCAATGTACACCTGGCTCTAAAATACTCTACGTTCTTGTTTGTACCTTGCCTAAGGGCTAACCTGTGACCTGTGACATCAGGTCAGGTGGGTGATAATACCAGTGAGATTGGGTACCAAGCTCCAAGTACAAAGAAAGGAGCGCAGAGTGCGACAGAAGCTGACCAGAGAGACAGGATGATGGTGAAGCTGGAAACCTGGAGCCTTCAGTCACCAAGACTACGTGAAGTATCCTCTGAAGGTCAACTAGAAGATGTGAAAGCAGCATTACGGGCAGTCCTCACTGCGACCATCACCAAAACCAACCAGGTGATCAACACTACAGCCATGTGTATGCAAGCAGGCCGCTTGGTGCTATAGCTACAGGAGAGGCTGGATCATTGGATGGTTAGGGGTCAATTTATGATGAAGGTGGAGCAGGACAGTGGAGTTGTGGCCCCATTTTCCTGCTTATTGAACAGAAACTACCTCAGATATTCCCATTTAATAATTCAGAGCAATAAACGTAATATTTACATTATTGATTTTAAGCAAAGCAGAATGTTGGAAACTTAAGGTAGGATTAATTCAAGCATTATAATATAGTAATACTATCCAAATAGGCTAAAACATCAGTCACTATTACCTTATTATTATTACATTATTCCAATTGAAACTGTATAAAAATGTGAAAATTCAAACTCATTTTTGTATTGTTACAAAGGTATTACACTATTATTACTGACGGCCACCATGAGTTTACTTGAATATTAACTGGTTACTATGTTATAATTGAGTGGTAATAACTTTGAAATGACAACAACTGACTTTCCTGGGGGAACCCACCCGAGCGATTAATACAGTTTTATCCAATCTCTAATCATTATTACAGGATTGTTTCCGTCTTCTTATCCTACCTCTGCCACTTTATTGCAGAATGTAAAACTCAAAGTCAGAATTTCATTGCAGATAACAAAGTGACCAAGAAACCCCAAAAGGCAAAATACACTATCTAAGCTGGGCAAGAACAGAACAAGAGACAGAGACAAGAGGTGATGTTCACGGAGAGAGCAAAGAGAGACGCGAACATGACCGGAGAGGTCGGAGGTGAATTAAAACAGGGACACTGAAGACAGAACATGGAGCAGAGACAGACTGTCAGGGTTCCTGGCTCGTTGACCCAGTGTTTTCAGTTTTGTCATTTTAGTTTATTTTTCCACATCAATGTTGTTCTCACTTCCTGTTTTTCCTGTCAGCTCGTCTCATGTGTCGTTAGCCAGAGTGTGTTCAGCTGTGTCTCTCATCAGTCTGTGTGTTTAAGTCTTCTGTTTCCACTCGTTCAACATCATGTCTTTGAATGTGTCTATGCCATACGTGATCCACTCCAGCCAGTTCAGCTATTTCAGTTCAGTCGGTCCTCCGTTTCATGTCCTGTTCATCCGCTCATCATAACAAACACTAGCCTTCACCTATCTGTGAGTCCAGCGTTTGGGGCCTCCTTTCCTTTCATCCACACACAACACAAGCCCTGGCACAGACTGGCCAAGAAGAACGAACATTACCAGAAACAACACAGAGCTCGTAAAGACTGCTCACATTAAACATAAATTAAAAACATAAAGTGAAGTTTAATTTTATATTTTTGGTTTTGGTGCCCAACCAAAGGTAAAACAGATCAGATCGATCGATGGCTGTTAGAAGAATTATTGGAAATCTTGTTATTACGTGTATGATGGGCAATTTCCATTGTAAATATTAATCTATGAAATGAAGTAGTCTTCAAGTACGCTGTCATTCCAGTGGTTGTCATGGTTACTGTCAGCAGACTCACTCATCCACAGTTCAGTGTGTTTATTTAAAGTGACGACTGTAACAGGGCTCATGAAAGTTTGACCAGCAGCAACAACAGAAACAAACTACTCACAGCTCAGGGCCCTGTGCTTCGTACGTCGCTTACTACATCCAAGATCAAATGAAACATCCAAGACCAAACCATCGCGCTAACCGTGAGCGCGCTAATCCGGTTCCCCGAACACACCTGCTGTTGACGATTAGTACAGCTGGACGCAGTAATGTGACATCACTGGGTGTCGTAAAAGGGGCTACGCATCGATAGTAGAAACATTGATCGGCAACCCTCTGATTGGTCGGCGAAAATGTCGACGGAGCTCGCTCGGCTCGGTATTTTTCGGCAGCAGAGCAAGAACTCCTGAGTGAGGGATTTCAGGAGTTTCAGAGTTTAATCAGAACGCAAGGGAACACTGCAAAGGCTGCAAAAGCAAGGAGAGAGGGCTGGCAGGAAGTTGCTGACAAATTAAACTCGTAAGTAATTTAATAATAACAATAATAATGGAGTGGATTGATATAGCGCTTTACAATGCCACTATTCATTCACTCTCACATTCACACACTGGTGGAGGCAGCTACAGTTGTAGCCACAGCTGCCCTGGGGCAGACTGACAGAAGCGAGGCTGCCATATCGCGCCATCGGCCCCTCTGGCCAACACCAGTAGGCGGTAGGGTAAATTTATTATATTACACTATATTATCCAATATTATATTACATTATATTATAATATGTTATATTTTATCCTCTTTCACATTAGAGCCACAACAGGACCCACTAGAACATGGGAACAGGTAAAAGTGAAATATAAGAATGTTCTACAGAATGGTAATATTTATCACTTATGTTGCTTTTAGTCTCTTGGAAAGAGACCCTGAAATAATCTGTTTGTTTGTTTATAACAGCAACCAAGAAAAGGGCGGAGCAAAAAAAGACAGGTGGTGGTCCTGCACCCCCTCGTCAACAAGTTGGTTAAGTGAATAATACCCTCACGGGAAAATCGATATCTCTCTATGAGCACACTGTCGCGCTGAGCTAAAGGATCCTGTCTGTCCCGCAATATACGCTGAATTCTGAGGACTCTCCTTATCAATCTTGCACCTTCCGCAATGGGTTGCTCGCGTATACGGACAGGACATGGCTGCGACAGACTTCCCAAATCCACCTTGGCTTTTATAGCCGTGGTCTCTCATCTTGATTACACGAAGTAATTTACAATTACTACTCTGAAATATGAATTACATCTGTAATAATCACATACATGTAATAGAATGTTAATAGTACATTTCCCTTTTTTAGGGAATGACCTGTATGTATCTGTGTGAAATCAATAAAAGGATCAGGTGCTGCATTGTCTTTAGTTACATTGATGTTATTTATTTATGGTGAAACAGTGGTGGAATATCGCTGTTGCTTTCGTATAAATGAAGCGGGCATACCTGCGTGGCCGCGATCTAATCCTGTTTACATAAAGTAAACCTGCTCCCCAGCAGGTTTACGCTTACGGCTCTGTTGCTATGACAGCAAGTCCCGGATGGGCTTCGGGGAACCGAACGATCCAGGATCACGCGAAATCGTCAACAATCTCATCCAGCTAACTCACTTAGCGCGGTACGAAGAACGGGCCCCAGAACAGTCACTTTAAGCCCATCTTAGTCAACAATCTGGTGTTGAATGACTGGTGTGATAATCAGCCCAGGTACAGACACGCCGCGACAAAGCAAAGTGTGATTAAACAGACAGAGAGAGGAGAGTGCAAAAGTGAGAGCGAGCCATGAGACCAGAGGACCATGATGATGGTAGAGTGATGGTGTCCTCCTGTTCTTGGAAAGTCTGGACTGCTGTACAAATGTTTGAAGTACAAACTAGCAAGAACACAAGCACAGACCTGCTTACTTGGGTATTGAGCAACAACTTTGTCTGAGTCTCTTGTTGCTGCGTGCCTCGTGCTTCTTTGTAGTTCCTAGTGTGTAAGTTCCTGGTTTTTGCCTTGAATGAGTTTTTGTACGCTGTTCCTGTGGCTTCCATCAATGAAGTGTGATACAAAATTTGTGTTTTATCTAACCTTTGTGTACTGCTGATATGTAATTGTAACTTTCTTGTACAAATAAAGATGGGAAACAAGTGTAAGCTTTGCTCCGGGTCACGACACGCTTCATTATGAAGCTCAGCTCAACACGAGGGTGAGAACTTCACTCCAACCAGCCGAACAAAGACTGTATCCTCACCATGGGCCTGATTAACATGCGTGGTTAACATGACTATCAGAAATGTCTTGTGGTCCAGTTACTGCAACAAACAATGAAATAAAACAGCAGCAACAAACAGAACACGATACAGTGATCCAGACTCTAAACTTTGTTTGATGTTAGTGAAGAACCTGCGAGCATCAGGGATTTTACTCTAAACGTCTTTTCTCACAATCGATCCAGCTTCTCCATCATAAAAAATTATGTTCTGAAGAGAAGCCGAATGTTAGTTGCAGTATTCAGGATTCTCATCCAGTGATGTCAGCTCCAAGATGTTACAATATAGACATCTATCCATCCATTCTGGTCTGTTTATCCTTATCAGGGTTGCTGGAGCCTATCCCAGCTGTCATGGGGCAGGGGACACCATGAACAGGTCACCAGAATAAGGAGGAAGTCTCTTACCGAACTCTTCAGTGAGGCCGAGGAGGCTGAAGATGACCAGGAGCTTCCAACTCCAGCAGCCCTGCCTCTGTCCTGGCATGGCCCTGCAAAATATGATTAACATTCAATTCAATTAAATTTTATTTATATAGCGCCAAATCACAACAACAGTTGCCCCCAAGGCGATTTATATTGTACAGTAGATCGTACAATAACAGAGAAAAACCCAACAATCATATGACCCTCTATGAGCAGCACTTTGGCGACAGTGGGAAGGAAAAACTCCCTTTTAACAGGAAGAAACCTCCGGCAGAACCAGGCTCAGGGAGGGGCGGGGCCATCTGCTGTGATTGGTTGGGGTGAGAGAAGGAAGACAGGATAAAGACATGCTGTGGAAGAGAGACAGAGATTAATAACAGATATGATTCAATGCAGAGAGGTCTGTTAACACACAGTGAGTGAGAAACGTGACTGGAAATGTCACGACCTGCGGGATCGGCAAGGCGCTGATCAGCATCTCTTCACTCCTAGCCCTCCTTCTCTTCTCTTTTTCCTCTCCTTCTCCCCTGTTTTGCCGGGGAGGAACTCATGGCGGGTTCACGCCCTCAGTCCACGCCTTCCCGGATCGTGCACACCTGGGCCTCATCAGACCAGCTGGTATATTAGAAGGAGGAGATCAGCTGTTCAACGCTGGATTGTTGTGAAGACTCTAGTCAGTACACGTCAAGCCCAAGTTTCGCATGCTTCCGTCTCAGAAAGTTAACGTGTGTCTCTGTGTTCTAGATTCCCCGGACCTGTCCCCATGTTTCCCCGTGTGGAGTGTGGAAGGAGTGACTGGTCACTAGCGGAGAGAGAGAGAGGTTGGAGTGCGCGCGTGTGTGATTCCCTTGTTTTCCCTGGAACCCTGCCTCTCACATCTTGTATATAGCACTATCCTCGCACTGTCTGTTAATACACTTGGTGAAGATCTTGTAAATAAACCATCTCTGTTAAAACACAACTCCGGAGTCCTGCGAGTGGATCCTCAGAGCAACCCGTGACAGGAAAGGAAAAACTCAATGCATCATGGGAATCCCCGGCAGCCTACGTCTATTGCAGCATAACTAAGGGAGGATTCAGGGTCACCTGGTCCAGCCCTAACTATATGCTTTAGCAAAAAGGAAAGTTTGAAGCCTAATCTTGAAAGTAGAGATAGTGTCTGTCTCCTGAATCCAAACTGGAAGCTGGTTCCACAGAAGAGGGGCCTGAAAACTGAAGGCTCTGCCTCCCATTCTACTTTTAAATACTCTAGGAACAACAAGTAGGCCTGCACAGTGGCGTGTCAGGAAATTTTTTGTTGGGGGGGGCAGGTAGGGGCACAGATTTGGAGAAGGGTGGCAGATGTAATTGGCAGATAATGTTAAAAAAAATTCTACCAGCCGTTAACCATAATCCAATAACCCTGTAAACCTAATAACCGAATGTGCTTTTAACTCTTGTTAGAATGAGATTTTAACCACTACGGTGCAAAGTTTTTAGATACTGCGTTGATAAAGTACAAGAGACACAATCAGTCAGTGTTTATTCAGCATTCAAGGACATCAATATTTGCATAGTATTTTTACTGACATATAGTGCACATATTTTTTGGGCAAAAACATTTTTGAATATTAAAATACGAACATTTTTAACATACAATTGGCAAATATGCCAATGTAAAACTTTATCTGCCTGTTAAAAAAAGAAGATAATCTTCTCACAAACTGGTGTTTGATTTTGAAACAGGAAAAAAGTGGGGAAACAACTGAAAAGACGAACATTTGAATAAAACCTGAAAGCAAGTAAATACTTTCTATGCTGCCTTATGGTAAACGTTGGTAATATTGATAAAGAACAACACTGGCTGATGATGAAATACAGTCAGCTGGCAGTCAGCCACCACCTCTCATTGTTCATGTCGTTACAAAAAAAACCAAACAAACTCATCAGCCCACCGGGCATATGCCCGGTATGGTCAGTCCAGGTAAGTTAAGTCGCGTCTTCTGTCCTTGTAGTTGCTGGTCCGTCTGTGTATCTACCATGTTCCACTCGTGTGTCTCCCTGCTGTCTACCGTCGTCTGCCTCTGCTTGCCCTTCTCGTTTGGCTCTCAGCGAAGGCGGTCGCACTTTTTCTCCTCTCCTCTCCCTTATCTTCCCTGCTTAGCTTCTTATGTCCTTGTCTTGTCTCGTGCTTTTCTCACTTTCCCTGGAACACTCTCTCACAGTCTGTTTCTAAAGCCTAAAGAGAATTATGGATTTGATCAACTGGTCTCTGAATGCAATTGACACGCTCTTATCAACGAGAAGCCCCGGGTCGGGAGAGCCCGAGTGCCCTGGATGGACTTTCCCTGCCGGATACACGATGGACGGGTGGCATAACTGGAGGGTTGTGTGCCTGGTGGGACTGTCGATCGAGGACGCTGAAGATATCTACCTATTTGGAACCATGATAACAGGGTTCTTACTGATCGGAGCTGGCTTGGCCCTGACTTATCGGAGAATTAAGAAAGCAGAACCGGCTATTCAAACCCCCCCAAGGCTGCCCGCTGGGATTGAAACGCTGGGACGAGACGCGACTTTTCAGAACGGGCCCACTGAGTGCAGCATGGTTAAGATCTTGGAGAAGCTTACGGCTGCAGTGAATACTCAGTCCAACACCTCTGAGCGTATATTAGATCAGCTCACTGTAACATTGAATATTTAGTATTTACTGCTGTTTACACTTAGCTAGATTAATGCGATGGTGTTGTGTTTAGTATGTTGCTTTGTTTTTTTTTTGGTTTTTTTGCTTGTTTTCTATTCTTCTCTCAACAGGTGATCCAGGAGATTTTTATTTTTTTTCTCCCCCCCTTTCTCTTTTTTTTTCATTTTTTTTTTTTTTTTTTTTTTTTTTAATAAATAGGACAGGGGGAATGAATGAGAGAGAGAGGGGGAGAGAAAGAAAGAAAACCAAAGGGGAGAAGAGACGGTGAGAAGGGGGGGGAAGAGAGAGAGAAAAAAAAAAAACTCCTGGGTCACCTGTATGGAGAAAAAACAAACAAACAAACAAACAAACAAAAACAAACAGAGGAGACAGCAAACAACAAAGAGCAACATAATAATAGAGAAAACAAAGCACCATCACAATAAACTAGCTAGTCATAGATATCAGTATTTACTAAGTAATAAACGATATTGTGCAGCACGCAAGATAGACAGCGCACAGTGTGCTTTGAGGCAGCAGCCAAGAAAGCTTTAGTCCGCGTCTGTGAATACCCATGTGTGCATACCTGTGTGGATCAGCATGCTTGCATTCCAAAGGTTTCTCCATGTAATGATCTGCTAGGGAGTGTGGGGGGGCCACAGCCCCGTCCTCCAGGGTGTGAAGCGGGTATGGAGGAGATCAAAACTCCAGACATCCAGAGGCCCCCAGAACACAAGAGACCATGGAAGACCAACAGAGGGGCAGCCGCGCCACTGTCCCAGTAAGAGCTGAGGAGAGTCCCAGATGAGGGCTCGCCCAGCAGCCGCGGAGCAGAAGTCAGGGGGAGTTGCAGTGACGCGCCCGTGAGCTCCGCCGGCCCCCAGCTGCGCCTGAGTGACCGAGCCCTAGGCCGAGAGGCCCCTTTCTCACTGTCCCTCTCCCCTTCTGTTTTTCCTTTCCTTCCTCTTTCTTTCTCCCTTTCCTATCTCTCACTCATGTCTGTCCCGTCTGTAACATCTGAAAATAAAATATAATAAATAATAAAAACAAAGATCGACCAAATGGACCAATACGGCAATGCCACGATGATCCATTTGGCAAAGTAAATCCATTGGGTATCCTTGTTGGTCTTCAGACAACAATTCTGACGGCTAAAGAACCAAATGGGACAGGCAGAAAAAAATTTTTTTTTTTCTGAGACCTCACTGTGGTCGTGAGGTCTCAGAATCTGCTCTCTGGGCACAAGAATGACAACACCATGGAGCGTAAGCTTGATAACATCATGGAAAAGCTCGCGGCTCTCCAACGGGAAATTGAGAGACCTATGTCGGTGTCGGAGTGTTAAAGAACAGCTCTTAAATTATCATGAGTTGTTCGCATAAAAGAAAAACCACCATCACTTCATGCGGCTACCCATTCGGCGCCAGCTGTGGGCTCAAGGCTGGAGCCGAACAAAAAACACCCTGATAACGACTGTGTTGTGACTGTTCCTCCCATCCTATGCAAGGCCACCTGAGTTGGCTGGAAGACTGTTTTACTTAGGGCGAAGGACACTGTCTCAGCTTGACTCTGGACACGCACACACATACACACATACTGATATGCACACACTGATCCCCCTGCCTTTCCAAACGCCTTCGATACTTGTTCCCTCCTGGGAACACGGCGGGTCTGTGTGCTGCGCTGGAATGATACCGCTGTGCAGGGCGGCTGCTGAGTTCGCTTCGTATTACTCCTCACCAACCACCCAACCCTGTGGCTTGTCAAGTCTTTCATAATGTTGTGCTGTGGACATTTATGTGCTTTTCTGTGCAGAGGAGTTTTTGTTTCCTGCTCTCATGCTGTCCTCCTGTAGCCCAGCATGAGTAGAGGTCTCTGTCTTTCCTCTTGTACTTTCCCATTGTAGTGTACATTTCAGTGTTTTTCTGTAACGCGACCGATCTCCGACTTGTATCCCCATGTGATGTCTGTGTTGTGTGTGTAAGGTCTGGGGGGGGGGGTGTTCCATTTCACTGCAGGGCAACCTGCATGTGACGAATAAAGATCGATTGATTGGATTGGATTGAATTGAATATTCATGTTCGCGTTTTTGTTCATGCTCAGTAGTTTAGTTTATCTTCATTTGCCATTTTCTCCCTGAGCTTTGTATTCAATAAATCACCTTCACTCCTTCACGACTGCCTGTGTTTGGATCCTCCTTTATTTCTTCCACATGGCTCACTCTACTCGCCGTGACACCATCTCTGAGTGAGTCTCACAGACCTGAATGTGCTTCAAGTCATTTATTATTCTTAACGTGTTTGATCTGCTGCTCACCCATACACCGCAAACAAGTGCAAGAAAAGGGTTTGGACTGTATTTTTATACGTTTTACAGCTTTTACTACAGATGAAAACCTCCCTCATGGCTATTCATACTACACAAAGTCATTAGCAATAACAAAATTAACCTGTTGAACCCCAGTGCCCTGGGACTCGAGGTGATCTGTTACTTAAATATAAACGTGTGGTTTCCATGGAAATATCAGAATTTCAGCAACACTAAACAGGTAAAACAGATAAAATGATTACAGAGCAGGCAAACTGATTCCTAAACACAAAGCGTGGATCGTTCTCCCGACGGCACGTACTCAAGACATGCTGTTGGTGCTGAAACCCGACAGCTCACAGATCCTGAAGCTGCAGGTTTCATCACTCAAAACAAGAGCCAAACTCTGTTGATGTTTGATAAATATCGTCATGAATTCCCTCTGACTTTGGCTTTTACTTCCTGCACTCTCCCTCTCAGTGTACTCAGAGACCATTTTACCTGCATTATTCAACTGCTGATCAAGCACCAGTCTACCGTTGTGTTCAGTGATGTCGGACAGTTTTAAAAAAACAAAAACAAAACCTTTGACAGGAAAGTGTACCGCTGTTCAACATCGAAGAAATTTCAGCTTCATGAATTTTGTGAAATTGTAAAACGCTTAGCTCTATCTCCAATAAAACCTGTGTAACTTTGTGAAAAACAGAAAAAATCTGTGTATCAATTTCTACCTTAGAGATTAATGGAGAGGAGTTATGACTACAGTTATGAATATTAAATATTAAATAGAATAAAACAACAAAAACTGACAGTGTGGGCAATGAGCTAGCAGAAACTTTTCTGTAATTTTATTTCTTACAGTTTAAGTCCAAAGAGTCGTGCTGACAGAGTTCTTTGTCTTTATCATGTCTGAAACTTACAGTGACAGGAAGGTCAAAGTGGGCAGTACGTGGGCCGCAATGGAAAATGAAAGTTTAGACATATAGATTTAATCAGAGGTTCCTTAGATGCCTGTACTATAAAGTTTCATAATATATGTATACATATATATATATATATATATATATATATATATATATATATATATATATATATATATATATATATATATATATATCCATAGGTCCCTCATCCTATTCATGTAGCCCCTTCTCTTCTCTGACCAAGGGCTCAGAGAAGAGCTCGAGAGGATGTGGAGGGTGAAGGTAACGGTGGTCCCCGTGGTAATCGGAGCACTAGGTGCGGTGACTCCCAAGATAGGCGAGTGGCTCCAGCAGATCCCGGGAACAACATCGGAGATCTCTGTCCAGAAGAGCGCAGTCCTGGGAACAGCTAAGATACTGCGCAGGACCCTCAAGCTCCCAGGCCTCTGGTAGAGGACCCGAGCTTGAAGGATAAACCGCCCGCAGGGGCGTGCTGGGTGTTTTTATATATATATATATATATATATATGTATATATATATACATATATATATATATATATATATATATATATATATATATATATATATATATATATATATATATATATATATATATATATCCATCCTATCCTATGGATAGTATAGGATCATGGCCAAGCTTGAAACCTGGATCCCCCGTAGCCGGTTACCAAGATTACGTGAAGTACCCTCAGAAGGTCTGCTAGATGATGTTAATGCAGCACTACGGACAATACCTACAACCACGATTACCGACACTAACAAGCTGATCTACAATACAGCAGCAGTGATCAGTGAGATGCTTGGCTACAAGTTGAACAGCCACAAGGGGCAGTACCCTCCATGGAGAAGGAGGCTAGAGAGCAAGATCAAAGTAGCACGGAGGGAGGTTAGCCAACTAACGGAGTTGCAGAAAGGTGCGACAAAGAAGGTGCATAAGAAATACAGCAAGCTGTCCATACCTGAGGCCTTGGAAACTGCCAAGCAAAGACTCACAGCCTTGGCCAGCCGCTTGAGGAGGTACACCAGAAAGATAGAAGGCAGGAGAATAAACCAGCTGTTCTCCACAGAACCAGCAAAGGTGTACTCTCAGTGGCAAGGGAACAATAAGAGAACAGCACCACCAAGGCTGGAGACGGAGCAATACTGGAAGAGCATATGGGAGAAGGACGCAATCCATAACGGCAATGCTCAGTGGCTAGTGCATCTGAGGGCAGACCACAGCGACCTCCCTGAACAGGGTCCAGTAACCATCACAGTGGCAGATATCCAAGAAAGGGTCTCCAGTATGAAGAGTTGGACAGCACCAGGGCCCGACATGGTTCACGCCTACTGGCTGAAGAAGCTGACTGCACTCCACGAGCGTCTGGCAGCACAAATGAACCAGCTGCTAGTTAATGGGAGACACCCGGAATGGCTAACCGAAGGTCGGACGGTCCTGATCCCCAAGGACCCCAAGAAGGGACCGGTCCCCTCCAACTACCGACCAATAACCTGCCTCAGTACTACATGGAAGCTCCTGTCAGGCATCATATCGGCTAAGATGAACAGGCACATGGGTCAATACATGAGTGGGACACAGAAAGGAATTGGCAAGAATACCAGAGGCGCAAAACACCAGCTACTGGTAGACAGAACAGTCAGCCGAGACTGCAAGACCAGACTGACCAACCTGTGCACTGCCTGGATTGATTACAAGAAGGCCTATGACTCAATGCCCCACAGCTGGATACTGGAATGCCTAGAATTGTACAAGATCAATGGGACCCTAAGAGCCTTCATCAGGAACTCAATGGGGATGTGGCGTACAACACTAGAGGCCAACTCCAAGCCCATAGCACAAGTCACCATCAAGTGCGGGATCTACCAAGGAGATGCTCTGTCCCCACTGCTGTTCTGCATAGGCTTGAACCCCCTCAGTGAGATCATTAACAAGACTGGCTACGGATACCGACTACGGAACGGAGCAGCTGTCAGCCACCTCCTGTACATGGATGACATCAAGCTGTATGCCAAGAGTGAACGAGACATCGATTCACTGATCCACACTACCAGGCTATACAGCAATGACATTGGAATGTCGTTCGGGCTGGAGAAGTGTAGTCGGATGGTAACAAAGAGAGGGAAGGTAGTCAGAACTGAGGGGATTGAACTACCAGAAGGCAACATTGCAGACATAGAGGACAGTTACAAGTACCTGGGGATCCCGCAGGCGAATGGGAACCATGAAGAGGCCGCTAGAAAAGCTGCAACCACCAAGTACCTGCAGAGGGTCAGGCAAGTCCTGAGGAGTCAGCTGAACGGTAAGAACAAGATCCGGGCCATCAACACGTACTCCCTGCCCGTGATCAGGTACCCTGCTGGGGTAATAGGCTGGCCAAAGGAGGAGATAGAAGCCACTGACATAAAGACAAGAAAGCTCCTTACCATGCATGGAGGGTTTCACCCCAAGTCCAGCACCCTGAGGCTGTACGCTAAGCGGAAGGAAGGGGGCCGGGGACTGGTGAGTGTCAGCACCACAGTCCAGGATGAGACGACGAACATCCAAGAATACATTGGGAAGATGGCCCCAACTGACCGAGTGCTCAGTGAATACCTCAGGCAGCAGAAACCCAAGAAAGAGGAGGGAGACGAGGAACCATCATGGAAGGACAGGCCCCTGCACGGTATGTACCACCGGCAGATAGAGGAGGTGGCTGATATCCAGAAATCCTACCAGTGGCTGGACAAAGCTGGACTGAAAGACAGCACAGAGGCACTAATCATGGCAGCACAAGAACAAGCTCTGAGCACAAGATCCATAGAGGCTGGGGTCTATCACACCAGGCAAGACCCCAGGTGCAGGCTGTGTAAAGATGCCCCAGAGACAATCCAGCACATAACAGCAGGGTGCAAGATGCTAGCAGGCAAGGCATACATGGAACGCCATAACCAAGTGGCCGGCATAGTGTACAGGAACATCTGTGCCGAGTATAACCTGGAAGTCCCGAGGTCAAAATGGGAGATGCCCCCAAGGGTGGTGGAGAATGACCGAGCTAAGATCCTGTGGGACTTCCAGATACAGACGGACAAAATGGTGGTGGCTAACCAACCGGACATAGTGGTGGTAGACAAACAGAAGAAGACGGCCGTAGTGATCGATGTAGCGGTTCCGAATGACAGCAATATCAGGAAGAAGGAACACGAGAAGCTGGAGAAATACCAAGGGCTCAGAGAAGAGCTCGAGAGGATGTAGAGGGTGAAGGTAACGGTGGTCCCCGTGGTAATCGGAGCACTAGGTGCGGTGACTCCCAAGCTAGGCGAGTGGCTCCAGCAGATCCCGGGAATAACATCGGAGATCTCTGTCCAGAAGAGCGCAGTCCTGGGAACAGCTAAGATACTGCGCAGGACCCTCAAGCTCCCAGGCCTCTGGTAGAGGACCCGAGCTTGAAGGATAAACCGCCCGCAGGGGCGTGCTGGGTGTTTTTTTTTTTGGCTTATATATAAAAAAAAAAAACACCCAGCATATATATATATATATATATATATATATATATATATATATATATATATATATATATATAAGTATATATATATATAAAAAAAAAAAAAAAACACCCAGCACGCCCCTGCGGAGAGCTGGAGAAATACCAAGGGCTCAGAGAAGAGCTCGAGAGGATGTAGAGGGTGAAGGTAACGGGTGGTCTTGCTTTACTCACCTGTAAAATGTAATCCTGGTCTTTGGATGTTAGAGTTCAGCTGGAGTGTGAGTTCATGCGTGAGATGGTCGCACCCTTCCACATCATCACAAGTTTCTGTGAGTTGTTTTCTTTCAGTTCTCTTTTTTATCATGCAGAGCAGACCTGCCCCTTTGGGCTGGGACTGTGAGAGACGCCAGACATGAGTTTTGTAGGCAGACACACAAACTTCAATCTATACTGGAAAATAAACAATATTCAAGAAAAACATAAATATTTATATAGATAAGATGTTTTATAATATTCAAACATCTCAGTTACATACTGAGATGTTTGAATATTGCTATAACCTGTAATGTTGTGGTGCTTTGTGTCTGTGAAGGTTCTCAGTCATCCAGGTCATCGTAGTCTAAGGAGCTTGGAAAGAAAAGCGTCTGGACTGGATGTTTCATGCAAGAAGCTTCTTCAGTTCTAAGAGCAACTTTTAGGCCCTATGAGAATGTCCCCAAGAGGGTCATGGACCCTCTGTTGCTCCTCTAATCACATGTGCTTTCACATCAGACATAGTGCATGCAAACTTTCCTCCATGAGAAAGGAAGTGGGTTCCAGGAAAGCGGGGTCAGGACTTTCTGTTAAACTCTAAAAATGAAACTTAGTTGATTCTAGGAATGAAGTGAAAGCAGCACAGAGCTGAATAAACCCAGTGTTCAGGTAATGTGCCAGAAAATTATTTCTGATGTTTGTGTTTTATGTCAAATATGTTTGCTTATATCAGTGAATACACTGTAGTCAAAATGTAAAGAGGTTATACAGTCCAGGAATTAGTAGCTTCGCTCTCTTCCAAATAAATGAACAGTCTCTTGTTTTTATGATAGTTTCTTTTAATTTTATTTCCATGTCATGTTTCATGTCCTCCCTTACGACCCAGCCACAGTTCTGGCTCCCACAGGCCGGCTGTGCCCATGTGGCACACGTTTGATGGTTGGTATTGTTTCTTCACATGTTCAAGGCTGAACAGGTTTACTCAAGTGTTTCTGTGAGAGTCACACTGGAAGTTTTAATATTTGGTGTCTTTCATTTGTAGTTTATAATTAGAAGTTAAGCTTAAATAGGCACAATTAGTAAACATCTTCACTATTTAATTACTTAACTGTAAAAGTAACGATATTAACAGCGACCTTCTCCTTTCATCTTGAACAGCGTCCTGTCATTTCTGTCATCGAGTAAATGAAATGGTCACGGCCAAACCTGGTAAAAGACTCACAAGTGGAGCGCACACAGAGACTGTGGAGAGCGTGACTACAAGACTTTATTTACACCATTTTCACAAAGACAACTGAATGTGAGCGATGAACTAATGATGCACAGAGCCTAGAAGAAAAACATAAAGCTCCTGTTCTCCAGGTAAATGTAATTACTAGGATTTTTGTGAGAAACTGGACTTATGGAGAGTATAAGCAATGGTGGTGTGTGAAAGTCAGGAGGCTATGGAGGAGAACAAAAGCTGAGATGGTTACTACGACAAACTCTAAACTTTAACAAGAATTGTGATGGCCAGCACTGACTGAGGGTGGCAGATCACTTGGCGGTGAATGCTGGTCTTAAATGTCAGCAGCTCAATCGCCCGCAGGCGTGTGGAAATGCCAGTGCACGGTGACTCCGCCCAGGGGTGGCGACCAGAGATGAGAGGCGACCAGAGATGAGAAAAAAGTAATCGGATTACTTTTTTCAAGTAACGAGTAAAGTAAGGGATTACTATAGCAAAAACGGTAATTAGATTACCGTTACTTTCCCGTAGGAACGCTGCGTTACTGCATTACTAAAACCGTGATTTTTTTGCGAGAATGTCTCACGACAGTGACGTAAGCAAGTGCGACGTTCGTGACAACAGCTGTGTGCAGAGCAACAATGGAGTATGAGCGTGCTGTCATGGTCCTGGGTCGGTGACCCAGCGCTTTTAGTTATCATTTTCTAGTTTATGATGATGATGATTATTATTGTTTGAGTTCTGTGTGTTATATTTTCGATCTGCCTCTGAGTCTGCATCTGAATCTGTCTGTTTAGTTCAATGTCTTGTCTGGTTCCATGTATCTGAGTTTCCTGTTTTATTGTGAAGGTTGTAACAAACCTTTTGGGTTATAGCACCACTAGGGGGGGTTGCCCAACTATTGTAGTAGCTGTGGGGGTCTCCTAGTGGGTGTGTGAGTTGTTAGCGGCAGCCATTTCATGCTGCTCATGTTCCATGCTCCAAGAAAGCACCTTACTTACTGTTGTGACAAGCTGGCGCTGGTGGTACCAATCCCCGCGCATGTAGGTTCGGACGAGTACAGCCGAGGAGACCTGGCTTATAAAGTGTAATGTTGCTGACGGCGAATAAAGGTCTGTTATTGGATTTAACCGACTGGTTCCGTGTTATCCGGCTAACCTCCACACCACATGCCCGCTGGACCGGCTAGCCGCTCCTTCCTCGCCAGACTGCTGTTACAAGGTCCGCGTCGTATGTGAGTGTGATCAGTTTACGTTTCCCCTGTCCCGTCAGCCCAGATTCCTCCCAGCTGTGTTGCCCTCCTGTCTCTCATCCCCTGATTACTGGTGTGTGTATTTAAGCCCTGTGTGTTCTCCTGCCTGTTGCCGGTTCGTCTGTGTTCCTCCGTGTCAGTCTGTGTAACTCTGTGTCAGTCTGTTACCCTGTGTTCCACGGAGTCCTGTTCCTCGTCTGCGTCTCTCTGCTATTCATCATCCGTTGTCATATGCTCCCAGGTCTGTTATTTTAGTTCTCCCAGTTTAGGTGTCTTTAGTTGTTTGTTATGCCCCACTGTTTGTTTGCCACTACACCTCTGTAAATAAAACCACCGGTATCTCATCCACTGCCTGCATCTTGGGTCCTCCTTCTATATCCACACGGCTCGCCTCGGCAGCCGTGACACGTGCAGCGTTTAAAGCGTGGAAGTACTGACCTTACTTTGAGTTTGATTCCATAAAAAGTGACAAAAACATTAGTGTCCGCTGTGCGTGGGAAGAAAACTTCTTTTTACAGCGAAAAATCCCCTAAACTTCCAACAAGCACCGAGTAGCTACGACGTAATGGGAAACTCACAGAGAAACTCGCGGATTCTTCCACTGACCGCGGCACACCTGCACCAGGGTAAACCTCCGCCTGCCCACACTTCTGCTTTACAGGTGAAAATAGAGCAACAGGACCGCTGAGTCTTTGACTTTATTTATTTTCTGCTGTGTTTTACTTGCATCTATTTGAAAGACTGAGTGTAAACACAAAAAATATTTTATTTTATGTGCTGGAATGTGCAGAAAAAAGGTTTAAATGTTAAACTAATTTCTTCCAGTCAGAGAATGTTGCAGATAATTAAATTTTTGCTTGATGCATAAAGTTAAAAGATTAAAACTAATAAAACAAGTTTTAAAAAGAGACTTTTCCATTTGATTACATTTTGTATGATGGATTATGCAGGAAGTAGAATTGGGCTGAAAGATCTATCGCTTTATCACCTCTTCAGGTTGTAAATCGTGTTTTTAAAAAGTAACTAAGTAACTAAGTAATTAATTACTTTTGAAAATAAGTAATCAGTAAAGTAGCGGGATTACTTTTTTGGGGGGGGAAGTAATCAGTAATTAGTTACTGATTACTTTTTTCAAGTAACTTGACCAACACTGGTGGCGACCGTGCTCCGGTGGAAAACCGCAGCACTCACCTGGACCATGACATGAAATAATAGTACAATTACAAAGAAACAGATCAATGGACTGTCAGTACATATCAGTTCATACAGATGGCACATTTCATAGTCCTTTCGTGTATCTTTAACGTACACCATGTTACTCTGTTTGTGTCGGGGACCCGATCCTTGGGGTGGACCAGTTTTTGGCGCAGCGTGTTTTGGGCTTTAAAAGCCACAGAGACCCGGTGTTTAGAAAAAATGCGTCTCAACTCCTCGATACTCCTGACACGTACGGGATCACTACAGGTTTTCGCTTAGGCAGCGGTTACTCCCGTTACTCCCCAACACTGATGGTGGTCATGTGACTGATCCTTTTATTTAGCAAAACGGTGATTAATAGTTAAATGTTATTGTAGAGGAGCACAGGCACACATGAAAAAAAAACTGCCTCAAGAAAAGGGCAGGTTTTCAAAGCCCCCCACCCCCACCCTGCATGTACCGGTGGAGGATCAGAAAAACAAACCCACATCCAGCATGTCTGGGCAGAGCTTCTATACAACTGATAAGGACTTCGATAGAACAGGAATGTTCATCAGGAGGCTGGATCAGGTCACGGACAGCTGACTGTACCACGCTTCGTTCTCAGCAACGACCTGCAGCTGATTTCACAACATCAAGCAGCAGGTAGAGAGTGTGAGCTCTTTTCTACAGCTGCATATGAAAAGAACATGAAACCATAAAGAAAGCTTCATGGACTGATCCTCAAATAGCACCTCTCTACTCTATTTGAGGACTCACACCACTCTCTACCAAAAGCCTCATTCACTCTCTGTCACTCACACACTGATAGCTCACCTGCTCACAATCAAAGCTTTGAGCAGGTACTTCAAAGATGACAGGACCATTCCCACCAACATACAGCTGGACCATTCAGCTCATATTGATAAAGACAGTGATGGGCCGATCAACACAGAGGTGGATGAGGATGTTAGCCCTGCTTGTTTGAAGAAATGACTCCAATTATCAACGTTTTAATTCAAGTGACCACTACAGAGGAAATGCAGGCATGAAAGGTCCAGCTGCAGCCCTCCATGGTGCAGCTCAGTGTTTCCACCTGACATGCCTGTTGTCTGCTGTCAAACACAGGTGTTAAGTATTGCTTATGACTCAACTGTAGAGGAAATACACAATTTTGCAAATGTCATTAGAAATTAATCACAAAAAGCACAAAGGTCTTTCTTTGAATGAAAAATCAATGTTTTCTGTCTTTGAACCACAAACAATCAGGATATACGATTTGATACGCAGGATCCAGAAAATATATTCTTTTTACTATTTTACTCTCATCATGCACTCTTTGTAGTTCGTAGGCAGTGTCAGTGGAATCAAAAACAGATTCTTTGGAAAAGAGGAATCATGTCCAAAGTATGTGAATGCATGAGGTTGAGTGACAGCTTCAGGTTTTTGTGTTTGTTTCTTGAGATAGGCACAGGTCCCAGCTGTTAATTTCACAGTTAACAGCAGCATGAATAAAAGGTTTTGTCCTCTGGGAGAAGCTTGTCTTAGACTCATTGTCATTACATGCTTTCCTCCTGACTTCTCTGTGTGTGCAAAGCATTTGTAACAGCAACTAAGATGTCTGTTGTTTCTAAATTCAAGTTTTCAGAAAATAAGTTGTCATCTTTCTTTTTATAGCACATTTAAAGGACATCGAGTGTCGGCCAAGTGCTGAACAGAGGGATAATATAATCAGATAAAAAGAGTTAAAATAGATAAGATGAAAACATTGTAAGACATCCAAATATGTTTGTAAAGTCTGACTGTTACGGCTGGGACCGTTTCAGACGAGTGACAGGACTCAAACGCAAGACGCCGAACAGCTCGTAAATATATTTTAAGAATAATGTTTAATGTGCACACAAAATATTCATAAACAAAAGGTGAGCGTAGACGTTAACTAAATAATGATCTGGTCCGGGTCCGGGGATTGGACTGGAAAGCAAGTCACAAAAGGTCCAGGGAAAGGTCGGGGTCACAACGGAGGTCGGAGATAACATAGAGGGGGAGTAATCCGGGTGTGTAAATCCAAAAACTCCTGGCGTGGAGGCAGAGAGGCAGGTAGGTAGTTTTGGTGGTAGCCTGAGGGACTGCCAGAAGGTCCAGCATCCAAGTAGAAGCTCTTCGCCAGAGGTTTAACAGTTAGGTGTAGTGATGTTTAGCAGAGAATCTGGCGAAGAGAGATTGAGAACGCTGGCCTTATGAGTCCCCCGGCTAATTACCCACAGATGTCAACGATCAGCAAAAACACTGAGGCCCCTCCCAGGGGTGGAGACGCCGGCTCGGAGGGAGACACACTGGCACACACCCGGACCATGACAGTACCCCCCCCTCAAGGGACGCCACCCGGCGGCCGACCAGCACCCGCCCCACGACGTGACCTAAAAAAATCAGAAACCATCACAGAGTCAAGCATCAAAGAACGAGGAACCCAAGAACGCTCCTCCGGCCCATAACCCTCCCAGTCCACCAAAAACTGCAGCCCCCTACCCCGCCGCCGCACATCCAGAATGCGCCGGACAGAAAACGCAGGATGCCCGTCAATGAGCCGGGCGGGAGGCGGGGGCACCGGAGGCGGGCACAGATGACTAGACACCACCGGCTTCACCTGAGAAACGTGAAAGACCGGGTGAACCCTCAAGGCAGCAGGCAAACGGAGCTTGACAGCCGAAGGGCTGAGGACCCTGTCCACAGAATAGGGGCCGATGTAACGAGGAGACAACTTGCGGGAGGATGCCCTGAGAGGGATGTCTTTCGCAGCGAGCCACACCTTCTGTCCAGGTGAGTAAACAGGCGCAGGAGACCGGCGACGGTCGGCACAGCTACGTTGGCGAGCCACAGCTCGCAACAGCGCCTCCCGCGTACGAGACCAGACCCGACGGCAGCGCTGTAGATGATGCTGGACCGAGGGGACAGCAAGATCAGCCTCCTCCACCGGAAACAGGGGCGGCTGATAACCCAAAGAGGCCTCAAAAGGTGACAACCCAGTAGCAGACGAAACCAAGGAGTTGTGGGCATATTCCACCCACGGCAGATACGAGGCCCAAGTCGCAGGGTTATGACAGGTCACACAGCGGAGCGCGGCCTCCAGCTCCTGATTTAAACGTTCCGTCTGGCCATTCGTCTGAGGATGGTAACCAGAGCTCAGACAAGGCCTGGCCCCCAAAGCAGCGCAAAAAGAACCCCAAACCTGGGACGAGAACTGCGGACCCCTGTCCGAAACTATTTCCACAGGAATGCCATGAAGCCGAAAAACATGGTCCAACAACAACGTAGACGTCTCAGCCGCAGTGGGCAACTTCTCCAAAGCGACGAAATGAGCAGCCTTAGAAAACCGATCCACGACCGAGAGAATAGTGGTCTTCCCAGCCGAAACCGGGAGTCCCGTAACAAAATCCAGGGCGATGTGGGACCAAGGGCGATGAGGCGTAGACAACGGCTGCAACAGCCCAGCAGGACGGTGAGTACGCGACTTACACCTGGCACACACAGGGCACGCAGCCACATACTCCCGAACATCTTTATCCAGAGTGGCCCACCAAAAATGTCTCTTAACCATAGAAGTCGTCCTGCCCCTGCCCGGGTGACACGCAAACCTCGAAGCGTGCACCCATTCCAGTACCTTGGAGCGAGCAGCCGCGGGAACAAAACGCCGGTTAGGCGGTCCCGTGCCCGGATCCGGTTCCGTCCGGAGGCCCCGGTCGATGGCGTCCTCCACCTCCCAGGTAATAGCTCCCACCGTACAGCCGGCCGGAAGAATGGTGGAAAACTCCGCCGGACCCGTGTCAGAGTCAAACTGCCGAGAGAGGGCATCCGGTTTGGTGTTTCTGGAACCCGGGCGATAAGAAATGGAAAAGTTAAAACGTGCGAAAAACAGCGACCAACGAGCTTGACGTGCATTCAACCTCTTCGCACCGCGCAGGTACGTCAAGTTCTTATGATCCGTCCACACCAGGAACGGTAGCGCCGCGCCTTCCAGATGATGACGCCACTCCTCCAACGCCAACTTAACGGCAAGCAGCTCCCGGTCCCCCACATCATAGTTCCGTTCCGCTGGTGAAAGCCGCTGAGAGAAAAAGGCGCACGGCCGCAGCTTAGAGGAGGGGCCGGCACGTTGTGAAAGCACAGCCCCCACCCCCACATCAGAAGCATCCACCTCCACAATAAAAGCCTTAGACGGATCGGGTTGAGCGAGGATGGGCGCAGTAGAAAACAGATGTTTCAGCTCCGTGAATGCGCTGTCAGCTTCGGCGGACCAGCCGAACGGAAGCTTCGTAGAGGTAAGGCGTGTAAGCGGAGCCGCCACTAGACTGTAGTTCCTTATAAACCGACGATAGAAATTCGCAAATCCCAAAAACCCCTGGAGTTGCTTGCGAGTAGAAGGCACAGGCCAGTCAGTGACCGCCTTCACCTTAGCTGGATCTGTCTTCACCTGCCCCCCTGCCAAGATGTATCCCAGGAAAGAGACTGATGTCAAATGAAACTCACATTTCTCAGCCTTGGCATACAGTCTGTTTTCCAAGAGGCGTTGAAGGACAGCACGGACATGTGAATGATGCTCAGCCAAAGACTTAGAAAAAATAAGAATGTCATCTAAATAGACGAACACAAAACGGTCGAGGAAATCCCGCAGGACGTCATTTATTAGGGCCTGAAACACCGCTGGAGCGTTCGTTAAACCGAAAGGCATAACGAGATACTCGAAATGACCCAGGGGGGTGTTAAACGCGGTCTTCCACTCGTCTCCCTGACGGACTCGCACCAAATGATAAGCATTGCGAAGATCTAACTTAGTGAACACCGTGGCACCCTGTAGCGATTCAACAGCGGAGCTAACGAGTGGCAAGGGATACTTATTTTTAACAGTGACGTCATTCAAGCCCCTGAAATCAATACACGGCCGAAGAGACCCATCCTTCTTGTCTACAAAAAAAAACCCCGCCGCCACGGGGGACGAAGACGGACGGATTAACCCAGCCGCTAATGAATCCCTAATATACTCCTCCATCGCAGCACGTTCAGGCCTAGAGATACTATATAACCGGCTCTTGGGCAGGGACGCTCCGGGGAGCAAATCAATCGCACAGTCATAAGGGCGATGGGGCGGTAGGGACTGCGCTTTGATCTTACTGAATACCTCCCGCAAATCATGATACTCAGGCGGCACTCCTGAGAGATCGGGGACATATTCGTCAGTCCCCGTAGCCTCCCCCGGGCCGGGAAAACGGGCGGAAGTCAGACAATTGGAGTGGCAAAAAGGGCTCCAGCTGACAACCCTTTGCCCCTCCCAATCCAAGTGCGGATTGTGTAAGCACAGCCAGGGATAACCCAAAGTGAGCGGAGTATCAGGTGAATCGAGGACAAAAAAGGTGAGTTTTTCCCTATGATTCCCCGAAGTGCACAGTGACACTGGACCAGTGCGAAAAGAAATTCTAGTGAAAACCTGGTTATTAATCGCTCTAACTGGAATGGGCGGCTCAAGGCGCACGAGCGGAACGCCTAATCGTTCAGCGAGATCGAGACTGATTAAATTCTGTTCAGAACCAGAATCTAATAAGGCTGTGCACGAATGAGTACTCTGTAGCATCTCCAAGGTGACAGGGAGTTGTAAACGGGGTTTCTGACCAGAATTCGAACCGCCCACCCGTATCCCCGATTCTACCGGCGGGCGACACCTTTTCCCTCCTTCGGGCATGCAGCAATCAAGTGTTCCAGCGAGCCACAGTAAAAACAGGCATGAGCCCGACGCCGCCGCTCCCTCTCCTCCGGTGTCAACCGTGACCGGCCAATCTGCATAGGCTCCGGCTCGGGATCAGTGACGTAAGCCGAGGCGACAAACTCATGCGAGTCCACAGTCGGAGGCGGCGACGGTGACGTACCCGGAAACGAGCGCGGTAAACGGCGCTGGGATTTGTAGTTCCTGTCCCTCTCCCTGTCACGCAACCTGTTGTCAATGCGAAGGGAGAGGGACGCCAGTTCCTCAAAAGATTTTGGCTCATCACGGGAGGCAAGCTGGTCTTTCATACCCTCGTTCAATGCCCGGAAAAACACCCCACGCAGAGCGTCGTCAGGCCAACCGGTTTCGGCGGCAGCAGTACGAAAATCAATCAAAAAATCAGCAACCCTCTGACGGCCCTGGCGAAGATCCAGCAGCCTCTGCGCAGAACTACCCTCAGAAATGGGGTGCGCAAACGTTTTCTGGAATTCCCCCAAAAACACCTCATAAGAACAGGTTAACAAAGGATTCTTCGATAGATACGCCTCCGCCCATTTAAGTGCACGATTACGCAGTTTACCCACCAAATAAGATATCTTATTAGAATCCGCAACAAATGTGCGCGGAGAACGACCGAAAACAAGGTCAACCTGAAGCAAAAACCCGCTACAACTCCCTGGATCCCCTGAGAATGGTTCGGGCTCCGGGGACGTAGCATCACGGAAAGCTGATGTAGGTGGAGATGCAACGGCAACAGGTTGAGGCAGAGGAGCTGGTGTACCGGAGTCTTGGCCCGCGGGGCCCGAGGCGGAACCAGCAGCAGTAGAAATATCAGTTTGTAGAGCCTGGAGGGTCTCCAGTATTTTACTTTGACCATCTCTAAGAGTCTGCTGCTGGGCTAACAGGAACTGAATAGATTGTTCATGACTTCCTAATATCGCCCCCTGCCTCTGAATGGCTGACCGTTCCGCGTCTGCTGAGTCCATAACTGCTGGCCAGATTCTACTGTTACGGCCGGGACCGTTTCAGACGAGTGACAGGACTCAAACGCAAGACGCCGAACAGCTCGTAAATATATTTTAAGAATAATGTTTAATGTGCACACAAAATATTCATAAACAAAAGGTGAGCGTAGACGTTAACTAAATAATGATCTGGTCCGGGTCCGGGGATTGGACTGGAAAGCAAGTCACAAAAGGTCCAGGGAAAGGTCGGGGTCACAACGGAGGTCGGAGATAACATAGAGGGGGAGTAATCCGGGTGTGTAAATCCAAAAACTCCTGGCGTGGAGGCAGAGAGGCAGGTAGGTAGTTTTGGTGGTAGCCTGAGGGACTGCCAGAAGGTCCAGCATCCAAGTAGAAGCTCTTCGCCAGAGGTTTAACAGTTAGGTGTAGTGATGTTTAGCAGAGAATCTGGCGAAGAGAGATTGAGAACGCTGGCCTTATGAGTCCCCCGGCTAATTACCCACAGATGTCAACGATCAGCAAAAACACTGAGGCCCCTCCCAGGGGTGGAGACGCCGGCTCGGAGGGAGACACACTGGCACACACCCGGACCATGACACTGACAGCACCGATGTCAACTTCGGCCTCCTTAACATCCGCTCGCTTACGAGCAGAGATGGGCAGAGATGATTACTTTTTTCAAGTAACGAGTAAAGTAAGGGATTACTATTGCAAAAACGGTAATTAGATTACCGTTACTTTCCCGTAGGAACGCTGCGTTACTGCGTTACTAAAACCGTGTTTTTTTGCGAGAATGTCTCATGACAGTGACGTAAGCGAGTGCGACGTTCGTGACAACAGCTGTGTGCAGATCAACAATGGATCATATATCGAGTGTGGGAGAGAGTATGAGCGTGCAGCGTTTAAAGCGTGGAAGTACTGACCTTACTTTGAGTTTGATTCCATAAAAAGTGACAAAAACATTAGTGTCCGCTGTGCGTGGGAAGAAAACTTCTTTTTACAGTGAAAAAAACCCCTAAACTTCCAACAAGCACCGAGTAGCTACGACGTAATGGGAAACTCACAGAGAAACTCGCGGATTCTTCCACTGACCGCGGCACACCTGCACCAGGGTAAACCTCCGCCTGCCCCACTCCTGCTTTACAGGTGAAAATAGAGCAACAGGACCGCTAGTCTTTGACTTTATTTATTTTCTGCTGTGTTTTACTTGCATCTATTTGAAAGACTGAGTGTAAACACACAAAATATTTTATTTTATGAGCTGGAATGTGCAGAAAATAGGTTTAAATGTTAAACTAATTTCTTCCAGTCAGAGAATGTTGCAGATAATTAAATGTTTGCTTGATGCATAAAGTTAAAAGATTAAAACTAATAAAACAAGTTTTAAAAAGAGACTTTTCCATTTGATTACATTTTGTATGATGGATTATGCAGAAAAGTAGAATTGGGCTGAAAGATCTATCACTTTATCACCTCTTCAGGTTGTAAATCGTGTTTTTAAAAAGTAACTAAGTAACTAAGTAATTAATTACTTTTGAAAATAAGTAATCAGTAAAGTAGCGGGATTACTTTTTTGGGGAAGTAATCAGTAATTAGTTACTGATTACTTTTTTCAAGTAACTTGACCAACACTGCTTACAAGCAAGGGTCATCTAGTTCGGGATCTACTCACGGATCGTAAGTTTGACTTTATCTGTTTGACCGAGACGTCGCAACAGCCCAACAACTCCACCCCTCCGGGGTTTGTTTACACCTGCCAACCCCGTATGTCCGGCCGTGGTGGAGGTCTCGCGGTAATCTATCGCGAGAACTGGAAAGTCACGCCGTTGTCTGTACCTGTCTACAGCTCCTTTGAATCTGTTCTTTGTCAACTCTCAGGACCTGTTCCAACTGTCATAGCTGTTATTTACCGCCCTCCAAAGTCTAATTCTGTCTTCATAAGTGACTTTGTTGATCTCCTGACTCACATAGCTACTGTTTCCCCTAATATAATACTCCTGGGAGACTTTAATATTCATATGGAGAACAGAGATCATCCACTCACCAAAGACTTCTCATCCTGCCTCGATAGTTTTAAACTTTCCTACTCATATTAAGGGCCATTCTTTGGACCTAGTTTGTTGCTCTGGACTTACTCCTTTTAACTGCAAAGCTGATGAACTGCTAATTTCTGATCACTTGCTTCTTTCTTTTAATGTCAAAATGACCTTTTCTATAACCAAGAACCCTCGTACCATTTTCTTTTCGGAATATTAAGAAAATCCTGATACTCTTTCTTTTGCTTTCTCTAGTCATTTGCATTTTCATAACCTGCTTACTCAAGAGGACTTAGTTTCCTATTATAACTCTAGTCTCAATAGTATTCTAAACTCTGTTGCCCCACTCAAAACCAAATCTGTATCATTCTCTCAGTCAGCACCCTGGTTCACAGCTGAACTCAGGCTCCTGAAAGCAAAAGGACGACGACTTGAACGCCTTTATAAGAAAACTGGTCTGAATATCCACAAGGAAATGTTTAATAATCATATTACGTATTGGGGCGATCGTGGCTCATGAGTTGGCAGTTCGTATTGTAATCGGAAGGTTGCCGGTTCGAGCCCCGGCTCCAACAGTCTCGGTCGTTGTGTCCTTGGGCGAGACACTTCACCCGTTGCCTACTGGTGGTGGTCAGAGGGCCCGGTGGCGCCAGTGTCCGGCAGCCTCGCCTCTGTCAGTGCGCCCCAGGGTGGCTGTGGCTACAATGTAGCTGCCATCACCAGTGCATGAATGTGTGCGTGAATGGGTGGATGACTGGATATGTAAAGCGCTTTGGGGTCCTTAGGGACTAGTAAAGTGCAATACAAGTACAGGCCATTATAAGGAGTGTAAATCTTCTTACTACTCCACCATTATCTGTTCAAAAGACCAAGATACTGTTTTCACTGTTCAACTCTTCTTTCAGGTCACAAGATTTTTTACCTGCTCACCTTTACTCGTCTTCCTTCTGTGATTCTCTAATGTTATTTTTCATCAAGGAAATTCACCAAGACCTGGTTTCCGATGTTCCATTAAGCTCTTCCTGTGTAATTCATCTCCCATCACACTGTTTTTCTGCTTTCCAGCTCCCCTCTGTTACTGATATTTCAGATCTCATCTGTAAGTCAAAACCTTCAACCTGTCAGCTAGACCCCATTCCTACAGTTTTGGTTAAAGCATGTCTGCCTTCTTTGCTTCCCCTCATATCTGCTATCATCTGCTCTTCACTTACCACTGGAACTGTTCCTGCTTCCCTCTAATTTCTGCCATCACCCCAATATTGAAAAAAACTGGTCTAGATCCCAGTAATTTTGAGAATTTTTGGCCTATTTCCAATCTACCATTCCTCTCAAAAATTCTTGAGAAAATAGTTGCACACAACTCCACTCACATTTAACTAATAATAATCTGTATGAACAGTTCCAGTCCCACAGCACTGAAACAGCACTTATAAAAATAACCAATGATCTTCTTATAGCAGCTGACTCTGGTTTACTTTCAAATCAAATCAAATCAAATCACTTTTATTGTCACATCACATGTGCAGGCACACTGGCACAGCACATGCGAGTGAAATTCTTGTGTGCGAGCCCCACAAGCAACAGAGATGTGCAAACACAACAACACAAACGAGCAAAATACAAGAATGGCCAACCTGAAACTAATAAATATATGTACAATATATAATAGTGTATGCATTTCTGGATGTGTATACTAAATATTTTCCTACGTGTGTGTGTGTGTGTGTGTGTGTGTGTGATAGATTGATTATTTGTTGAAGTCCATAATGGAGTAAAAAGTTGTGGTTAAAAGTTACCCAATATATTATTCAATTTATTTCAAATATGTAAATGTATAAACAAGGGTAAAAGAAGTCCCATTAAGAGACGTAATGTAACACAGGCTAAAATAGTTAAAAGAGTTCATGACTATGTTCAACCGGATAATAATCCTTAATGTGACTACAACCTGTGTAACATTCAATCTGTGATCTACTTGTCGAGCCTGGGAAATAATCCATGTGATTTAGTGATCATGATTGATTAGTTATGCCTGCTGTTGCCGGAAGGGGGAGCTCTGGCCACGATGCCTCATTCGCAATGAAGCTGCTGAAAGAGAAGCATCGTGTCTGAGCGTCGTCATTGACTTATCCCCTTTTCAGGTAATAATTGTGCAATTCTGCTGTTGGACTTTACAAATATGTATGTTGAGTTGTACTGACCGTGTTTCCAAATGTACCAAGAGGTTACTAGGAATACTTAGATGACCTGTGTTAACTGTGATGTTAGGATAAGCTATAAGCAGCAAGCTAAGCTAAGCGCTCTGTTGGTGGCTAGCATGAAGCATTATCGTGCCAGACTGTGTATGAAACATACATTGTGTGCATTTTGCATTTGATCTGGACGAAGAACATGTTTATTTTGTATGAAGAGACAAATGCCTATTAGTGTTTTTATATGAATATTTTGTTTATTTTCTGTACATTTCAGTTTAATGATCTAAGTTTGTCTATTGATTCATAACCTGTTTTTGTAAATTCTTACATTCAATTTAATCTGTAACTTATAGAAAAGGAAAGAAAACAGTCTTGAGGTATATTGTCTTACAACTAACAGAGACTGTACATCGTTGTTAGGATGTTTAATACTTTTGTATGTATGTTTATATTTCTGAATCATTCGCAATGAAGCTGCTGAAAGAGAAGCATCGTGTCTGAGCGTCGTCATTGACTTATCCCCTTTTCAGCCCCTTTTCAGGGTGTAACATTTTGGAGGCACCGCTGGGATGGATGTGATGAGGGCCCGCTGTCCCAGATAGACGCCCCAGTCATCATTCAACCCCTCACATCAAATACCACGGTGGGAGATACAGTGTGCTGGTTTCGACAGTTACGCAGAGGGACCTGCATGCAACCTGAGGTTAACTACTGGTGCCAGGGAAGCTGCACTGACTCTTCTGCAAAGAGGTCTTACATCACACTAATCTTTTCCACAAGCCACAGACTGAAATGGAGTCTTCAGGGCTAGAGGACCTGAAGTTAGAAGTTGCTGGTACATTGTATACAGTGACAAGAGACATTTTGATCGAAGTTTGTGATTTCCTAAATATTGCTGGTTCAAAACTCGAAAGGGTATCGGGTAAAAGTCGTTCCTCTCTCATTTCCTATATAATACAGCACTTAGAAAGAGAGGAGCTGGGTGAGCTTGAAGATGAGGGAATGTCTGAGCTACTGTTTTTGAAAGATAAAATTTTTGAGTTGCAACAGGCTGCTCAGAACGGTACATCGGGACACAAAACCTCAGATACTAACCAGACAGATGAGGTGCAGGAACAGGTTGGTGAGGCCTCAGAAGAAGAACAACTGATAAAGGAAATAGAGGCGCTTCAGTTGGCTCTTGCATTATCACGACAGAACAAGGCGAAGCAACCTAGTACAGCCAAACTGTCGATGAGTGTGGGGGACAATAGTGCTAAACAAACCCCTCCACCTTTTCTGACACTACCGTGGGGCAGAGAATTCAAAATAGCAGGTCAGATTGGTGAGCCTGGCCAAAAGGATAAACTAACTTTCTCCAGCCTAGCTCATCAGATTGAACAAGGCATCAGCAAAGGAGTCCCTGAAATAGAAATAGTTGATGCAGTAATTAGGGCAATAGCACCAGGCTTACAATTGCGTAGCTACCTAGAGGGCAAAACCAACCTTACGTTGCCTACCCTGAGGAGGATTCTAAGGTCCCACTACCAAGAACGAGGGGCAACAGAACTTTACAAACAACTCACGTCAGAGGTCCAAAGCATTAAAGAAACCCCACAAACTTTCTTAATCCGTGCCCTAGACTTAAGACAGAAAATTCTGTTTGCATCGCAAGAAGCTGAATCTGGCTTAAGATATGACCCTGTGCTTGTACAGAGCATGTTCCTTCATACAGTTCTGACAGGCCTGCAAAATGATAACATTAAGAGTGACCTCCAGCCCTACCTACAGGAAACCACAACCAGTGATGAGCTCCTCCTTGAGAAACTCAATGTTGCCTGTGCAAATGAAGCAGAGAGACAAAATAAAAAGAAGTTACTCTCCCAGCAGCGGCCAACCACTGTGCATTCACTTCAGTCTGACACCCCTGCAGATAAAAAAGGGAAATACCTAAAACCTGAATCCATCAGCAAAGCTCAGCCTGACCTACTAAATGAACTTAAAGAAATCCGTTCTGACATGGCATTATTGAAAAATCTTGGTGCTGAAGTTGCACAAATCAAAGAAATAATTCAACAGCCTAGTCCAGCACAAACACAGTATTCTGCCTCACTTGCAGCACCAGAATGTGTTCCCTTTTCTCATCTTGAGCATCTGCCACAAAACTACTGGCCTCCTGTGGGACCTGGACGGAGAGGTGATACAGCTCAGTATCAACAGAGGTTTGCACCACAACGTCAGTATCCTGCTGTAAACCGAGCACGCCTAAGGAAATGCTTTGGCTGCCAGCAAAGTGGGACTGAGTACTGCAACCATTGCTATCGATGTGGTAGCAGTGAACACTTTCTCGCAGGTTGCAGGGCGAAACTAACTAGACCAGACAAAGATCAACCTTTAAACGGACAGTGGTTGCCCCCACGGGACAGGGAGTAACCAATAATAGTGTAACGTCCCAACAGCTTTGCTATTACTGTGGTGTTCTGGGAAAACTCAAAAGACTCAGAAGGTGTGCAGCTTGTAAAAAAAGCACTTATTGTTCTAAGATGTGCCAAGCTGAGCACTGGCCCAGACACAGAAAACAATGCAACAAACACTCTCAGCCTCAAGTAAATCAGCACACGCACCCAAAGGCAAGTGTTATTCACCCCAAAAGGGTGGACAGCCAGTCCCATCTTGTTGCTCTTGTTGGGAAACAGTGTATAGTTGACTGTTATATACAAGGCCACCAAACTCAAGCCTTATGGGATACAGGCTCCCAAGTGTGTATTGTTAATGAAGAGTGGAAAAAGAAGTATTTACCACATGAGAAATTAAGAGATGTTTCTGAGTTACTTGATGCACCTGACGATTTAAAAATCTCAGCTGCTAATGGTCAAAACATCCCTTACAAGGGTTTCATTGAAGTCACTTTTGGTCTAGCTGCTGAGGGAGCAAACCCTAAAGAACTTGTAGTCCCCATGTTAGTGATGGAAGGCGGAAGTCTTTCGCAGCCCATTCTAGGCTTTAATGTCATTGAGCAAATACTGAAAACTAGTACTATAGAGCAAATGGATGCTGAAAGAACTGAGCAGCTGCACGAGGCATTAAGAGGGGCTTTCCCTTGCCTTAAAAGAGAAAATGTCATAACCTTTATTGATTTAGTGACTGCTAAACAATCACATGATTTTGTTGTGAGAACAACAAAAGAGAAAGTCATTGTACCCAAACACACTTCTGTTCAGATTGACTGTAAGGTGCAGACCCGCCCGCTGAAGAAAGACACTACACTTCTCTTTGAGCCTGACATAAACCCTCAGTGGGCTGAAGGTCTGGAGTTTTGTGAGACACTAGTAGGACTCAGAAGGGGGGTCCCCCCCTATATTGTTCTTGATGTGCAAAATCCCACTGATCACGACATTGAGCTGTCAGGAAAAACTGTTGTGGGCACCTTAGAGCAAATTCAAGCTGTGTACCCAGCGACAGTTTTAGAGAAATCTGACCAGTGCTCCCCATTATTGGTGAATCAAGTGAATGCAGAGAGCGAGCAAATTCCTGACACCTCATGGGAACCACCAATTGACCTTACGCACCTGAGTGAATCTGAAAGGGGGGTGGTGCAAAAGATGCTCCGTGAGGAATGCTCTTCCTTTTCCAAATCAGATGATGATATTGGATGTATCGACAAGTTGAAACTGAAGATATCATTGAAGGATATGGATCCTGTAGCACGCACTTACCTGTCGGTACCAAAGCCGCTATACAAAGAGATGAAAGAGTATCTGCACAACTTTATTGCACAAGGATGGGTCACGAAATCCAACTCATCTTATGCCTCACCAGTTGTCTGTGTGAGAAAGAAGGACGGCAGCTTACGTCTCTGTATAGATTACAGAGAACTAAACAAAAAGACTCATCCAGACAGACAACCAATCCCTCGAGTGCAGGACATTCTCGACAGTCTTGGCGGCAACTCATGGTTTTCATTGTTAGACCAAGGCAAGGCCTACCATCAGGGCTTTATGGATGAAGGCAGCCGACCTTTAACTGCTTTTGTGACACCATGGGGCCTGTACGAATGGATAAGGATTCCATTCGGGCTGATGAATGCACCTGCAGCCTTCCAACGCTGCATGGAAGAGTGTCTGGAAGAGGTGCGAGACAACATCTGTGTACCCTACCTTGATGACACTCTAGTGTACAGTCATTCATTTGATGATCATGTCAATCATGTCAGAAAAGTGCTTCAACTACTGAGGAAGTATGGGATCAAGCTTAAACCCAGTAAATGTGAATTATTCAAACACGAGGTTCGCTATCTAGGGAGAATTGTTTCAGCCGAAGGTAGCAAAATTGATCCAGCTGACACCAATGCAGTGACTGCCTTGAAGGACAGGAGACCAAGCAATGTGGGAGAGCTGCGAACTGTCTTGGGCTTGTTAAGTTACTATAGGCAGTACATACGGGACTTCTCCCGTATTGCAGGTCCACTGTATAGCTTGTTGAAGGGCACAGCGGAAGATAACAATGTATCCCAAAACCAGACAAACACAAAACAAGTCACAAGAAAGAGTAAAGGGGTTCCATCACACAAGTCAATTGTGTGGACTGAAGAACATCAGCGCATATTGGAACGACTAATAGACTGCCTAGTTGAGCCACCAGTCCTCGGGTTCCCAGATTTTTCTAAACCATTCATCCTCCATACCGATGCCTCAGCCCAAGGCCTCGGAGCAGTCCTATACCAACAACAAGATAATAAACTCCGTGTGATCGCTTATGGCTCCCGGACATTGACTGCAGCTGAACGAAACTATCATCTTCACACAGGAAAACTGGAGTTTCTCGCACTGAAGTGGGCCGTCACAGAGAAATTCAGAGATTATCTTTATTATGCGCCTACTTTCACTGTGTTCACTGACAATAACCCCCTCACCTACATCCTTTCAAGTGCCAAGCTAAATGCAACTGGATATAGATGGGTGGCAGAGCTTGCAGACTTCCATTTCACCATCCGATATCGCCCAGGTAGAGAGAATGTGGATGCTGACAGTCTTTCAAGAATGCCTTTTGAGATAGAGGAAATGATGGAACAGTGTACAGAGGAAATGGGTTCAGATTGTGTGGCAGCAATAACCCAAGTTGTGGAGACTCCAGATTTCAACTCACCAATGGTCTGCCCCATACTCACCCGTCTCCAGTGTACATCAGTGAGTGAAGAACCACACAACCAATTTTCGGTTACAGAGGTCAAACAAGCACAGCAAGATGATGGAAATATTGGCCCAATAATGCAGTGCAAAATGAGGAATGAAAAGCCAACAAGGCATGAACTTAATACACTAAGTGCCCAAAGCAAGTGTCTCCTGCGTGAATGGGAAAGACTTCATATTGATGAAGATGGTATTCTTTGCAGAAAAACCACAACCAAGAGACAGCTTGTGTTGCCTGAAAAGTACAAAGAAACTGTACTGAGAGAATTGCATGATGAGATGGGTCATCAGGGCACTGATCGAACAACATCATTGATCAGAGATAGATTCTTTTGGCCTTACATGCAACGAGACATTGAACATTATGTGACAAAGACCTGCACTTGCCTGAAACAAAAGATACCATGTAAAGAAGCGAGGGCACCGCTCACCAGTATTGTTACCACACAGCCGTTTGAACTGGTGTCAATAGATTTTCTCCACTTGGACAAGTGTAAGGGTGGTTACGAGTATATTTTGGTGATTGTTGACCACTTTACTCGTTTTGCACAGGCTTATGCCACCACCTCCAAGTCTGGCAAAACGGTTGCTGATCGCATCTTTAATGACTACGCCTTGAAGTTTGGACTGCCAGCACGGATACACCATGACCAAGGTGGCGAATTTGAGAACCAGCTCTTTGCCCAGCTGAAAAAGAACTGTGGCATATTGGGATCCCGAACTACACCATACCACCCACAAGGGAATGGACAAGTTGAACGGTTCAACCGGACGTTACTACAAATGTTGAGGACACTTACTGATAGGCAGAAGACAAGTTGGAAAGAGTCCTTGAACAAGCTTATCTACGCCTATAACTGCACACGAAGTGAGGTAACTGGGTTTTCTCCTTTCTACCTTCTCTTTGGAAGGTCCCCAAGGTTACCTATTGATCTGCTATTTGGTCTCACCTCTGAGACAGGGAAAACAGACCACCGAACCTACATGGAGAAATGGACACGAGAAATGCAAGAGGCATATGACATAGCACGGGAGAATGCAAAGAAGTCAGCAGACAGGAGTAAAAAACATTATGATGGGAAAGTGAGAAGCTCTGTGTTATACCCTGGCGATCGTGTTCTTGTCCGAAATCTGACCCCTAGAGGAGGAACGGGGAAGCTTCGTAATCACTGGGAACAGGACATCAATGTTGTCATCCGTCAAGTTGCAGAAGGCCTCCCCGTGTATGAGGTGAAACCAGAGCAAGGGAGGGGAAGGTCAAGAATCATGCACCGCAACCTGCTGCTGCCATGTGATTACTTACCCCTGGAAAGGCCACCAGAAGTATCACCGAAACAAAAGAAAAGAAGAGTGAGGGAAAAAGACGCAGAACAGGTGAACCAGGAAGTAGAAGATGACGAGGAGGAATGGGGGTATTATTATGGGCCCGTAACACAGACTCAAGTGCCCAGTACAGAGAGGGTCACAGAGCATGGTGATGACCAGGAGAAACCAGAGGCCGGTGGTAATGGACCACTGGGTGAAGAAAGGCTCATGTCGTACACAGAGGAGCCTGCGACACAGGACGGAAATAGGCCACAGGAAGAAGACCATCAAGAGGAAGATGGACAAGTAGGTGGAGAGGTAATGGATGACACTCTAGCATCTCCACGCCCATGCTTGCCTGAAAGCAACAGAGGAGGGACCTATAGTTTGCCAAGGAGGGAGAGACGAGCCCCTAAGGTTTTCACCTATGATCAGCTGGGTACTCCAACATGCTACAGTACAGTGTGTACAAACGAAATGCCCTACCAGTATCAACCCATACAACACAGAGACATTCAACCAATAACCATGTGGCCTAATTCATTCCAAATTTGTCAGCCACTATTCATGCAAGGATACTGAACAAAGAACAGACTTAAGACTCAGTACAAAAGAGGAAACTAAGATTAAAAACAACTGGATTTTGTGACATTTTGTTAAGTTTTAGTTCATAAGAGTTGTGATGTCGGGACGACATCTAATTTTGTGGGGGAGTGTGTGATAGATTGATTATTTGTTGAAGTCCATAATGGAGTAAAAAGTTGTGGTTAAAAGTTACCCAATATATTATTCAATTTATTTCAAATATGTAAATGTATAAACAAGGGTAAAAGAAGTCCCATTAAGAGACGTAATGTAACACAGGCTAAAATAGTTAAAAGAGTTCATGACTATGTTCAACCGGATAATAATCCTTAATGTGACTACAACCTGTGTAACATTCAATCTGTGATCTACTTGTCGAGCCTGGGAAATAATCCATGTGATTTAGTGATCATGATTGATTAGTTATGCCTGCTGTTGCCGGAAGGGGGAGCTCTGGCCACGATGCCTCATTCGCAATGAAGCTGCTGAAAGAGAAGCATCGTGTCTGAGCGTCGTCATTGACTTATCCCCTTTTCAGGTAATAATTGTGCAATTCTGCTGTTGGACTTTACAAATATGTATGTTGAGTTGTACTGACCGTGTTTCCAAATGTACCAAGAGGTTACTAGGAATACTTAGATGACCTGTGTTAACTGTGATGTTAGGATAAGCTATAAGCAGCAAGCTAAGCTAAGCGCTCTGTTGGTGGCTAGCATGAAGCATTATCGTGCCAGACTGTGTATGAAACATACATTGTGTGCATTTTGCATTTGATCTGGACGAAGAACATGTTTATTTTGTATGAAGAGACAAATGCCTATTAGTGTTTTTATATGAATATTTTGTTTATTTTCTGTACATTTCAGTTTAATGATCTAAGTTTGTCTATTGATTCATAACCTGTTTTTGTAAATTCTTACATTCAATTTAATCTGTAACTTATAGAAAAGGAAAGAAAACAGTCTTGAGGTATATTGTCTTACAACTAACAGAGACTGTACATCGTTGTTAGGATGTTTAATACTTTTGTATGTATGTTTATATTTCTGAATCATTCGCAATGAAGCTGCTGAAAGAGAAGCATCGTGTCTGAGCGTCGTCATTGACTTATCCCCTTTTCAGCCCCTTTTCAGGGTGTAACATTTGTGTGTGTGTGTGTGTGTGTGTGTGTGTGTGTGTGTGTGTGTGTGTGTATACACATTTTTACAAATTAAATAGTAAAAAAATAAAATAATAATAATAATAATAATAATAAAATATATAAAATATACAGAGTTGAGACATGTGCAAAACAGTGGCATTACTGTACAGTGTGGAGTGCATAATGTTGAAGTTCCAGTAGTGAAGCTGAGGTGTCTATGACGTGTTCAGCAGTCTGATGGCCTGGTGGAAGAAGCTGTCTCTCAGTCTGCTGGTACGGGACCGGATGCTGCAGAACCTCCTTCCTGATGGAAGCAGTCTGAACAGTTTATGGCTGGGGTGACTGGAGTCCTTGATGATCCTCCCCGCTTTCCTCAGGCAGCGCTTCCTGTAGATGTCTTGGAGGGAGGGAAGCTCACCTCCAATTATCCGTTCAGAGCACCGCACTACTCGCTGGAGAGCTTTGCAGTTGTAGGCGGTGCTGTTGCCATACCAGGTGGTGATGCATCCAGTGAGGATGCTCTCAATGGCACAGTGATAGAAGGTCCTGAGGATGCGGGGGCTCATGCCGAATCTTTTCAGTCTCCTGAGAAAGAAGAGGCGCTGCTGCGCCTTCTTCACTGTTTTGTTTGTGTGTACTGACCACGTAAGATCCTCAGCCAGATGTACTCCAAGGAACCGGAAGCTGCTCACTCTCTCCACAGCAGCGCCGTTGATGGTGATGGGGGTGTGTACTTCTCTGCACCTCCGGAAGTCCACTATCAACTCCTTTGTCTTTGCGACGTTGAGGGTGAGATGGTTGTCTTGACACCAGTGGGTCAGGGCGCTGACCTCCTCCCTGTAAGCCGTCTCATCACCGTTGGTGATAAGACCCACCACTGTAGTGTCGTCCGCAAACTTCACAATGATGTTGGAGCTGTTAGTGGCTGTGCAGTCGTAGGTGTAGAGTGAGTACAGGAGAGGGCTCAGTACACACCCCTGTGGAGCACCAGTGTTCAGTGTGATGGGGGATGAGGTGATGCTGCCCAGTCTGACCACTTGGCGTCTGTCAGACAGGAAGCTAAGGATCCAGCTGCAGAGGGAGCTGCTCAGTCCTAGATCCTGCAGTTTCCTGTCCAGCTTCGAGGGAATTATGGTATTGAATGCTGAGCTGTAATCTACAAACAGCATTCTCACATACGTGTCTCTCTTCTCCAGGTGTGACAGGGCAGTGTGTAGTGTCAGGGCTATGGCATCATCAGTGGACCTGTTGTGGCGGTATGCAAACTGTAGAGGGTCCAGTGAGTCGGGTAGTGCAGAGCAGATGAAGTCCCTGACCAGCTTCTTGAAGCATTTGCTTACGATGGGGGTCAGGGCTACAGGTCGCCAGTCGTTCAATGAGGAGATGGTGGAGGATTTGGGTACAGGGACGATGGTGGCCATTTTGAAGCAGGCTGGGACTACAGACAGAGAGAGGGAAAGGTTGAAGATGTGCGTGAACACTCCAGCCAGCTGAGCCGCGCATGACCTGAGGACGCGGCCGGGAATCCCGTCCGGACCAGTAGCTTTGCGTGCGTTCACCTTCCTGAAGCACTTCCGCACATCCTCCTCAGACACAGTGTGCGCACTGACGTCATCCGCGGTGCGCACACTGTCCGGTCTCATGGTGTTCGCTGTGTCGAATCTAGCGTAGAATACGTTTAGATCCTCACACAGAGAGGCCGTGGTCTGCGGTGTGCTGGTTTTCCCTCTAAAGTCTGCGATCGTGTTTAGTCCCTGCCACATACTCCGAGGGTTGTCAAACTGTTGCTCCACCCTGTCCCTGTACTCACGTTTGGCTGCTTTGATCGTCTTCCGGAGTTGGTAATGTGCGTGTTTGTAGTCCGATGTGTTCGCGGAGGCAAAGGCGGTGTTCCGTGCCGCCAGTGCCACGCGAACATCTCCGTTAATCCAGGGTTTTTGATTTGGGAAGGATTTAACTGTTCTGGATGGGACGACATCTTCCACGCATTTCCTGATAAATCCACAGACTGAGTCTGTGTATTCATTTCCATCCTTATTCTCCTCGATCTGAGCGCTGCTTTCGACACTATTTCTCACTCTGTTCTCCTCAGTAGGCTAGCCTCCATCGGTCTCTCCCATACTCCACTAGCCTGGTTTAAATCGTACCTGTCTGATCGCACTCAGTTCATTCAACTCAAATCCTTTACTTCTCAGCCCTTTCCTCTGAGCACTGGCGTGCCCCAGGGATCTGTCCTGGGCCCCTTCTTTTCACTATCTACCTTCTACCGCTTGGACACGTTTTTCGTAAATACAATATCCAGTTTCACTGTTATGCTGATGACACCCAGCTTTATCTGTCCACCAAACCTGATTCTGCTCTCCTCCCTCACCCTCTGCTTAGCTGAACTAAATTCATGGTTCTCTTCTAATTTTCTTAAACTCAACAGTAATAAATCCGAGCTCCTCTTGGTCGGCTCTAAATCTACATTATCCAGAACCAACAGTTTCTCTGTTACTATCAATAACTCGCCGGTCTTCGTTTCTTCCTCTGTGAAAAGCTTGGGTGTCATCCTCGACAGTACTCTATCTTTCACTTCACACATTAATAACGACACTCGGTCTGCATATTTTCAATTGTGCAACATTAATCGTCTCCGTCCTTTCCTCTCCCCACATGCTGCTGCCATTCTTGTCCACAGCCTTGTTACTTCCTGGATTGATTATTGTAATTCACTTCTTTTTGGTCTTACTCAAACATCCATCCACAAGCTCCAACGCGTCCAGAACTCTGCTGCCCGTATCATCTCCAGGACCCCTTCTGTCCACCACATCACTCCTGTCCTGCAGCAGCTTCATTGGCTTCCAGTCAAATATCATATCAATTTCAAAATACTCTTGTACACATTTAAGGCTGTTCATCATCTCTCTCCTCCATATCTCTCTGACCTGGTTCGGATCACCGCCCCATCTCGGTGTCTCAGATCTTCTTCTTCCCTTTCTCTCTATGTCCCCTCCGTCTTGCCACCATGGGGAGCTTTCAGCTGCTCCTCGACTCTGGAATTCCCGACCTCCTGATTTAAGAAATATCTCTTCCTTGTCTCTCTTTAAGTCCCAACTCAAAACTCACTTGTTCAAAACAGCTTATCCCACATAACCTCTCCACTCTGCTATTTTAAATTTGTTTTATGTCTTATGCTTTTATGATTGTGTAAACTGCTGGCTTTCATGTTGCTTTTATTATTCTACCATGTACAGTGTCCTTGAGTGTTCTGAAAGGCGCTTTCAAATAAAATGTATTATTATTATTATTATTATTATTATTATTATTATTAAGGCAGAGAAGAAAGTAACAAAAATCAGCAAAAAGTGGAAAAGTTGGGTCAGAGCATCCAGCACGGCAGCCCACCTCACCGGTGTTCTGGGAATCTATCCTACCTCACAAACCATCCTACCGTTTGTTTCTGCACAAACGCTGCGCATGCTCGTAACCCAAACCCCTAATTTACATATTTTTTTAATCCATTGTGAATATTTCTTATGGTTAGGGTTAGGGGTTGGATTAGTCAGAAGTCTCTGGCAAATTCTAATACAAGTAGGACGATATGCCAAAGTAGGACGGTTTCTCAGCACACTGGAATTGGAAAATCGCACCATGCCACCATCTTCCTTATGCCTGCTTACAAACAAAGGCTAAAGCAGTAGGCACTAGTGATGTGCGAATCATGAACCTATCGTTCAATACTCGAGAATCACTTTCCTGACTCGTGAATCATGATTCACAAGCCCAACTGACTGATTCACTGACTCCTCCCTGTTCCTGATAGCAAACTCATTTCATTAGTAGAAATATATCTAGCTTATAATTAAAATTGTGGCCCCCTGGCATAACTTTGCTAGACCCGCCCCTGCACAGTTACCAGCTACTTAGAAAAGGATCCTGGTGTTATTTGTCTCTCAGAAACAGTTCATAACTTTGTCTTGATGCATTCTCAGTCATCCAGGAAAGTAAAGCTCCAAAAAGTTGATTCTGTTCATCTGGACGTAGCGTTTTGTGGGAGAAACGTTTCGTCATCATCCAGGTGACTTCTTCAGTCTCAGCTGACTGCAGGTTTCTCCAACCTTATAAACAGCACATTTGCATAATGACTGAAACCAGCCCACTGAAGGACCAATGGGCTGGGAGGTCTCCCACAAAACTTCCCTTCAGCTCATTCATGTCATCTAAAAGGTAAACCTGCTTCTCCATCACTGTTCAGCTCTGATGATTCAGTAAGGACATCTCCTGGTTTCATCTTCATGTTTCCCTCTCACCACATATCCAAACCGACATCATGACCAGCAGCTTTACAGCTGTGGCTCCAGCAAACATCAGCTGATACTAGAAATTAATATTAAATAAACTCTAACAACTGATCTGGTTTCCTCTTTCTGGCACAAAGTGGGCGATAAATAAACAAGAGAGAAAAGCCAATCAGCTGATCATTGATCAGTTTCATGATTGAAGTAGGAACAGCAGAGGGAGGGGGAGAATGAAGGAAGAAGAGGCAGCTGTGCAGCGTAAAGACACAGAATAACTCCAGCTTTGTGTCATTTTTTGTGTCATAATAAAGTTACGTTGAAACCAAGCACACCATTGTTTTTCTTGTGACATTACCAATAAGTTTGATGTGTCACATGACCCTCTTCCTATTGAAAAAACAAAAGTTGTATCCAAGATGGCCGACTTCTAAATGGCCACCATGGCCACCACCAGAGATGGGCAGTAACGCGTTACTTGTAACGCGTTACTGTAATCCGATTACTTTTTTCAAGTAACGAGTAAAGTAAGGGATTACTATTGCAAAAACGGTAATTAGATTACCGTTACTTTCCCGTAGGAACGCTGCGTTACTGCGTTACTAAAACCGTGATTTTTTTGCGAGAATGTCTCACGACAGTGACGTAAGCGAGTGCGACGGTCGTGACAACAGCTGTGTGCAGATCAACAATGGATCATATATGGAGTATGGGAGAGAGTATGAGCGTGCAGCGTTTAAAGCGTGGAAGTACTGACCTTACTTTAAGTTTGATTCCATAAAAAGTGACAAAAACATTAGCGTCCATTAGCATTGTGCGTGGGAAGAAAACTTCTTTTTACAGCGAAAAAAACCCCTAAACTTCCGAGCAAGCTCCGAGTGCGCTACGACGTAATGGGAAATTCACAGAGAAACTGCCGTATCCTTCCACTGACCGCTGCGGCACACCTGCACCAGGGTAAACCTCCGCCTACCCAACTCCTGCTTTACAGGTGAAAATAGAGCAACAGGACCGCTAGTCTTTGATTTTATTTATTTTCTGCTGTGTTTTACTTGCATCTATTTGAAAGACTGAGTGTAAACACACAAAAAAAAAAGATTTTATGTGCTGGAATGTGCAGAAAATAGGTTTAAATGTTAAACAAATTTCTTCCAGTCAGAGAATGTTGCATATAATTAAATTTTTGCTTTATGCATAAAGTTAAAAGATTAAAATTAATAAAACTAATAAAACTTTTAAAAAGAGACTTTTCCATTTGATTACATTTTGTATGATGGATTATGCAGAAAAAGTAGAATTGGGCTGAAAGATCTATCGCTTTATCACCTATTCAGGTTGTAAATCGTGTTTTTAAAAAGTAACTAAGTAACTAAGTAATTAATTACTTTTGAAAATAAGTAATCAGTAAAGTAACGGGATTACTTTTTTGGGGAAGTAATCAGTAATTAGTTACTGATTACTTTTTTTCAAGTAACTTGACCAACACTGGTCACCACCCATCTTGAGGAGTTTGCCCCCTCACATATACTAATGTGCCACAAACAGGACTTTAATATCACCAACCATTCCCATGTTATTACGGTGTATCCATATAAATGGCCACCCTGTAGTATACGAGTAGTAGTTGTTGCAAAGATTTTTGTTTTTCTTCCTCACTCGCCCTAACCTTACCTGACTTACCTTGTTTCCTTTTCTCACCTTCGATTGGCTCTAGAGTTTGCCCTTAATTGCACTCACCTGGCACACATTATATAAGGACTGCACTCACTTACAGCTGGGGCAGCAGCTGACGTGAGTTTGAGTTGGTCTCCTGAGTTTAAACCTTTATTCCTAAGTTCAACATCACCTCCGTCACATCCATCACCTCCGTCACCTCCGTCACCAAAAGCGCCTCCACTTCCTGAGACGCCTGAAACGGGCCAACCTCCCTCCTCACCGTGTTCTACAGGAGCACCATAGAGAGCGTTCTGACCAGCTGCATCTCCGTGTCGTTCAGTAACTGCAAAGTCGACGATCTCAGCCAGCTCCGGAGGAACCCACCCGAGGGATTAATAACGTTTTATTTAATCAAATCTAAGAACTTTAATCTCAGCCAAACTGATTTACTCCCCAACAAATAAAAGACTGAAAAAAGCAAATCAATAACATCTTAAGTTATCTGAGTGACTTATATATCATGTTTAACCTGAGTAGCGAAAGACCGCGGGGGTTGAACGATTAACCATGTGCCGGGGGTCTGGTGTTCTCGCCGGCTCGAGTGACCCTTGAACCCCCGGTCAGCTATCAAGCTGGTGGGTAACAGATGTCTCTGAAAATGTCGGAGCACTTTTGCAAATATGTGATGTCTTGATAAACCGAGCAGATATTTGAAGTTTACACAGCTACATTCTCGCCTGAATATATGTTAAAAGTTTATTTTGTGACCCAGAAAGATTAATAAGAGCATGTCTGTGAATGTCCTCAGTCATCCAGGTCATCGTAGTCTGAGGAGCTTGGAAAGAAAAGCGCCTGGACTTCTTTAAGTTGCTTGAAAACGTTTCACCTCTCATCCGAGAAGCATCTTCAGGGCCACGAAGGACACACCCGACCCACCCTTCAAATCTGGGGAAAAGGAGGACGTATTTGTCGGCCGGCTTCGGAGGAGTCTACGAATTGGGACAGCCTTCGTTGCGCCGCTGTGACGTAATCGGCCTACAAATGCGGCCTCAGGAGGATGCAGCCTACGTTTTGGGACACAGCTTATGTCTCCCTTTAAGTTATGCTATATAACTCTGATATACTGCAACAGATTGATGGCTGTTTTATTTTGCATTCTGACCGGTTGATTTCATGAGGATAACAATTTCAACTTTCCTTTGAACCTCCTCATTAACAGTATTGATAGTGTAGTAATAGCGTAGTTATAGTATTGCAGTAATGTAGGTGTACTGTGAAAGTAGCAGTAATGAAGCTGTAGCAGCAGTAATGTAGTAGTGTAGCAGCAGTAGTTCTGTACTTGTACTGTGTTAGTAGTACTAGTAGTGTTGTGGCGCGCATTCGCGCCGTAATTCAAGGTCTGTCCACACGGTGTCACTGCTGTGCTGAGTCCACACGCTGGTTAAATCCCCGGATGTTATTGTGGCTAGCTCCTTTAGCAAATCGGCTAGCCGCTGCGACGCCGCAGTATTCTGCCGCTACGCTCTGCCGCATCGGGGACTTTTGATCCTTTTCACTCCCCCGGCCGATAGACCCGTGTTTTTAACGTTGGTATCTTAACATCGGTCATTTATCATGATAGAAGTTGATTAAACAGGTCGTTGTTTTAAACTGGTGCGGTGATTTTTTTTCCAACCGGTCCGGTGGGTTAACAATACGAAGAGCTAAAGGCTAAATTAGCAGCTAGCGTAGAGACACAGGCCCGCTTGTTTCTTCAGGTAGCTAACACAGCTAGCTTAGCGAGCTACCGCGGCTGTCATGGAAGACAAATCCTTCACTAAAGAGTTAGACCAATGGATCGAACAGCTAAACGAGTGCAAGCAGCTATCGGAAAACCAAGTCCGGACGCTCTGTGAGAAGGTAAGTTCCAAAGTTTTTGACATGATTTCCCGGCAGGCCTGGCTCAGCCCAGCGCGGCCTGTGTTGCGAAAGTGGCTTCGGCTAATTTCCGGAATGAAGGAGCGACGAGGCGGCTGTTTGCGCCCAATTTTCCTACGCATTCTGAGTCAGAATTCCCTTTCAGGTGTGATATATATGTGTGTATTTCTATTAAATAATCCCCACTGTGAACTGTTGTCCGACTATCGTCGACTCATTACACACGGGCCGAAAAATCGCATCTCTAGCCCAGTGCCAAGAAATAGACGCAGCCCATTTTACTGCCCGGTTATTACCTGCGCTGTCTTTTGCGCACAGGCCGGGATTCAGCCTGATTCAGCCATTCACTGTAGGGGGCTTTATTCTTAATTCTCTCTTAAGGCGAATCATCTGTTAATGTGTGTCGCGATTGATCGATTAGTACCGCGCCCTTAATGTATTGATCAACCATTTGATTGCATAAACGGCAGGTTGGTTGCACCATTAAAGATGAGCCGTTTGTTCAGCCGTGTGGCGGCTCTCGTCCTCTGTCGAAGCGATTAAACCCGAAATATTCTTCGTTGCGTACTTTTAGAAGTGTGCGTTGACTAAATGAGCAGCGATGTTCAGAGAAAATACCCATCAAACTGAAAATCCACGTCCGAGACAGCAGAGCGTAAAATGTCTGTAACCTGATTTATTATGCTCTCTGCATGAAGAGGAATCCATTGTTGGTGCCATTTAACATCTAAATGAGGGCTGAAACCGTCTGTACTAATCAGTCATTTATTTGTTTCTAGCTAATCAGCAGAGTCAGAGATGGTTTAGATGTTAAAAATAAATAAATAAAGAGACTTATAGTACAGGTTCTGGTGTCCCCGTTTTGTCTTCTTAGATTTTCAGTATAATAAAAAGATGAAAGTCTCAAAGTAAAAACTGGATAAACATGGCGTGGAATTTGAAGGACAGAAGAATATAATGGAGGTATGATGAACATGGCACAGACTGGCTCATATCTGATTGATCTCCATTAGGAGATTATTGCAGTAATCTGAGGGGGAATGAAAGTATGCAGGTGGTATTGGTCAGGTGGGTGAGGAGGTTTGAGCGCAGCCAGGTTCTGCCAGCTGACTTCATATGAACTAATCAATTACTGAAGGGGGCTCTTATTACAGTTAATAACAGCAACATTCATGAGATGAATGAGGTTTGGCCTGTTGTAGGTACATGCTGTCATCTTTCAGCTATGAGTGGAGCTGAAGTGATGTAAAAAGTACTGATAAGTCTTTCTTTTGCTCTTCCTACACATTGCTGTTTGCAGTAAATTTGAATAAAAACCAGCAACATGTTTATGGACTTTTTCCTTAGGTGGGTACATTTTTAAAGGTTATTGATTTTATATTTCCACGTATTGAAGCTGTTGCATGATTCATTGCAGCAAGTTTTTCCTGCTCTAAATGAGCCTCACACAGCGAGTCCACGTGTAGCTGATGACTCAGTGTTGATGAGTTTACTGTGCCTAACAAAGGGCTGTGTAAGGTTTGGATATTTCTGACATTTTGACTAACAAAGATGGCGTTATTTCGAATAGAGGGAACTATAACCTGCTGTTCTGAAGGGTTCTGGTTGGAGGACGCTGTTGGTACAGCATAAAAAAGATATTTAGCATTTTGCCCGGTTAGCTGTTTCCAGTAAAATAAATTAATAATACTTTATCAGTAAGAGAATTTTAAAAAATGACAGCTTAAATGTCACATGTGTGTGACGTGTTTAGCTGGTCAAAAATGAGGCAGTCCCAGCTGTAGCCTGTGTATCCTGTGAATTCTGATGTGAAGGAGGGAAGTTTAGCTGCTGAGTGATTGATGGTTAAAACTCTAAAATAAGATCAACTTTATTTTCTCACTAATTTAAAAGAGCTGTGGGGCTGAGGAGAGCAGGTTTCCAAACAGTACAGTGTCCTCTGAGGTCACGTGGGCCTGAAATCTTAAGAAGGAAAAAACAAACAAACCAAAAACAGTCGTGTGTGTGACTCTGGGCATGTAGGAGCTGAGTTTGATTTCACCTCCTGTCAGCTCGTCACATGATCCCCCCCCACTGTCTGAGCTGTGAGTCCTTTAGAAAAAACCCCCAAAGACACTCATTAAATCTGTTTCCTCTACAGGCCAAGGAGATCCTGACCAAGGAGTCCAACGTTCAGGAGGTGAGTTTTCCGAACTCATTATTGATTATTCATGGAAAATATGAAAGTCACGAGGAAAAAGAAAAGCAGAAGATAAAACCAGAGCTGATATCAAACGATTAGATTCTAATCCAAGTCAGCCGTTTATGGGTCATCGGTCCTTTATAAATGGTAAATGGCCTGTATTTATATAGCGCTTTTCTAGTCCCTAAGGACCCCAAAGCGCTTTACATATCCAGTCATCCACCCATTCACACACTGGTGATGGCAGCTACATTGTAGCCACAGCCACCCTGGGGCGCACTGACAGAGGCGAGGCTGCCGGACACTGGCGCCACCGGGCCCTCTGACCACCACCTTTATGTGTTTCAGAGTGAAGATGTGGCTCTGTGACTCGGGTGGAGCGGAGCTCAGGTTAACATTTTACATGCATCCGTAGTTCTGTGTTAACCTGAGCTGCACTGCTCACAGAGCCACGGTACTAGGACTCTACCTTTGACAATATTTGAAGTAGGTCCAGCCCAGGGAGCCTTCTAGATAGTGGAGTTGTAAACTGTGACAGGCTCCTTTCTCCTCATAAACACCTCCAGGCTGCTCTTACAAAAACCCATAAAAGCAGCATGAAGAAACACGCTGTGAAATGATGGACAGTTTCCAGGTCCCAGGTATCAGCACGTGTAGGTGAGCACCAGCCTGTTTTTAAATGAGCTCTCCACCCGCTGATGGTGTTTCTGCAGGGCACAGGTGAAGAAAGGTTCCTGTTTGTCCAAATTCTTTCTTTCATTTGTATCAAAGTGTGGAAAAGATTTGAGGAACAGATTTCAGTGTGCGGTTTGTTCCCTGTGGGGTGTTTGAGCAATCTCACACCCTGTTTACACGGCCTACAGCTGAGGCGTGGGCTCGCACACATGCCCACCGCCATGTTTTTATGGAAACGGTTTTCCCTCAAAAGCACAAAACTGATCCAAACATTCAGCCGTCGGTGAACGTCCTATTTCCAGCCGCTCCTGTCAGCTGCTTGTTACTGATTCACCTGCAGTGAGGAAGGTGGAAGTGATTTGAGGAAACTGTTCCTCCTGTGTGTTCGGCCTTAAAGAACTTTAATTGATCATATTGACTTCCTGTCAACAGAGCAGTTGCCAGATCGGATCAGATTTCTTTTGTTTTAATGCAGTTCTTAAACATTTTTTGGTGCCTTCATTTTTTTATTATTTGTAAACAATAACAAAAATGAGGATTTCTGTCAGCAGCTTAGAACCTCTTTAAACCCTGAAGTAAGCAAACGCTGACGTTCTGAAGTAGGGGGTTCTTTGAGACTCAGGTGTGCTAAAAGGAACGAGTGAAAGTTACATTTACTGTGTGTGAACACATGAAAGGGCTGATTGATGGTGAAGAGGTAAAACTGATCCCTTTGACGTTTGGAGAAATGACCTGAAGAAAAACGCAGTCGAGAGAAACGACAGTGAAAGCTGCCTGACGACATCAGGTGTGCCGAGGTGTCGACAGCTTTCAGTGAAACCTCCTCTAAAAGGAAGCTGGATCTGAACCAGAGTGTCTGATAAGACCAGTTATGATCCAGTGAGCTTATCATGAAGAGAGCTTGATGCTGCTACAGGTGACATGAAGACGTTTCCCTCGCAGGTTGTTGAAACGTTACTTCACTCGGTGTTGTGCCTTGGCAGTAATTGGTGCGCTCAGTGTGATGTTGCACAAACATGCCAGTGTACTCAGCACGGTGAGGCTAACGTTAGCAGTGCTAGCACCTGCAGCCATCATGTGCATGATGTGGGCGCCTTGGTCCCGTGGTTTTATCTTAGTGTGCCAGGAAACACATGCAGGAGTTTTAACAGCAGTGTGGATATTTAGTGATATTCCAACAGATCAGCTGGGAATGTTTTTTTTTTTTTTTCTTTCAGAAACAAAACAAATGGACGTCTCTAACATCTTTTTTGTTTCTTATTGACATGATTATATACTGACGCTGATATTGGCCCACCGATAAACTGTGCTAGCTTTACAGGAAACTGTGGTTGTAGATTAATGAAATACTGCTCAGTTTAACCACAGAGTAGTTATGTAACTGTCGAGTGCAGCAGCTGTTAAACATCTAATTGATGAGTCGCACACATTCCTGGTAATTAGTGAGCACAGGTGAGTCAGGTGAAGGTCGAACAGTGTTACACCGATTATCATTTTCATCGTCTTTCTAGCCGATCTGATTCCTGCAGGTTTGATGTTTTTGTGTCCAAAAGGCTAACAAACAGTAAAAACTAGAACTGACTAGAATATATCAGCCTGTTGTCATGGATACCCAGTTCAACCTTTTGAGTTGAGATCAAATTTCTGATTCAAAGATCAGGTCAGTGCATCCCAAATAAAACCCAGCATTAAATATTCACGTACTGTGGCTCAGCTCCGTGTGTGTGTGTGTGTGTGTGTGTGTGTGTGTGTGTGTGTGTGTGTGTGTGCGCGCGCGCGTGCGCGTGTGTTCATTTGTTATCAGCCTAAATATTGACGTTCCTCTGCTGCAGACACAAACATGAGTCATGTCAACATAAAAGCAGGTTGTTCAGGGTTAAAGAAAATCCCCGACTTTTCCTTCAGTTTTGTATCCTAATAGAAATGTAATTTATTTAATGACCCAACAGTTGGATCCTATTTGATCATCAGTCATCGGAGCCAGTATCTAACAACTATATTTGTGCTTTTATCTAAACTCAGGCCTTGGAGCGGATGTTAGAGCAGGAAGATAAAAAACCCCGCTGGCTTCCTTTTGGCTTGGTGTAAAAAAACAAAACGAATGAGCTTCAGTTTCTGTGGCGCTGACCATGTGACTCTGTGTTTGTCCCCTCAGGTGCGATGCCCGGTGACGGTGTGCGGCGATGTCCACGGTCAGTTCCACGACCTGATGGAGCTCTTTAAGATCGGAGGAAAGTCTCCCGACACCAACTACCTGTTCATGGGGGACTACGTCGACAGAGGCTACTACTCTGTGGAGACGGTCACGCTGCTCGTCACGTTAAAGGTAAACCTCTGTGTTTCTGTGTGGCGTTCACGTGTGCTGCGTGGAAGCGCTCTGATGTCAGCTGATGTTCTCTGAGTTTACTTCCTGTTAGGATCACAGCGGCCCTCTCGGTGGCCACAGGCTGACAGACTGTTTGTTTGTTCTGATAAGAAGCAGACTGAACTTGTTTGCTCCGTCAGTCTGAAAGCTTCCAAAAATCATCTGCAGTTCGTCTGAGCTTCAAACAAACAGATCAACATCAGCTCAGCTGAGCAGACGTTTAATCTGAGGACTGATGGTTCTGTAAAGTTTTAGAGCATCATAAACACGTTTTATAAAAACATGAAGTGGTGGCATGTGAGGGGAAATCAGCTGACTGAGGAGATGGCCAATGTTTCTGCTGCACACAGAGGAGCAGTCGGGGGATAAATGTGGTCTGAACAGAAGCAACCACATGATGTGAAAATGATGTGAACTAGTTTGACTCTGATTGTGTTCACAGTACAGCTGCAGTGTGTAAATCTCAAGGAAACTGACAGACTTTAATGACCTTTTTGTTTTCTAACCACAACACGTGTCAGACCTGGACTCTGACGTGTGATTCTGGTTAGATATCAGGTTTGTTGCAGGATTCACAGGCTGTGAGCTTCGAGTTTACAGAAACATGGTTGTTCACAGGAACAACCAGGCGTGATCGGCCCTTCAGACAGTTATTTATTCTTAAAGTTTAGTGTATTGTAGTTAAAATGATACACAGACAAATAAAAATGATGCAAAGAAACTTTATTTAGAAAATTGCATCACTGTGGTTATTGTTGTACTTGCATGTTTCACACATGTTTACCTGGTTGTTATAATTTTTTTTTTTAACCTGTTTGAAAGAACAGCGCTGCTGCTTTAGTAGTTTACAACCTCTTTGCTTTTATTTTGAAAGTATAGTTAATGCCATCCAGCTAGCTTCCTGTCTCGAAGGTTCTTCCGGTATGTCTCGTCCTGCCGTCAGACTCCTCCCCCGGTGGGGAGCGGTGGTCCTGTTTCTGTTCTAGAGGCTGCCAGCAGAGTCACACTTTGGTCTGAGTGCTTCTTCTTTCCCGTCTCGGTATCACAGCGTGATGGCTTCCTTTAGCTAATCGTTTCTATTTTACATCATGAAGTCTGACAGAAGAGTCATTAAACATGTAGCTGAGTCAGCATGCTGCTCTCTGGGGGTCTGACCCGGCTTTAGATCGTCTTTAACGTTATTATGTATTTTTAAATTGTCGTTCAGGTTCGTTTCCAGGAGCGAATCACCATCCTGCGAGGGAACCACGAGTCTCGGCAGATCACACAGGTCTACGGCTTCTACGACGAGTGCCTGAGGAAGTACGGCAACGCTAACGTGTGGAAGTACTTCACAGACCTGTTCGACTACCTGCCGCTCACCGCGCTGGTTGACGGACAGGTAGGACGCGCCACGCCCAGTTTCACTGTGACGTTTTCATCTGATCAGACCTGCAGTTAGAATGGGAATCAATAAGAATTTAGTTATTCAGATTCCATTATTAATATTACTTATCGATTTGATTCCTTATGAATTCTCTTATTGATTCTCATTGGCTCTGCTTTGAGAGTGGCCACCGTCACTGAGCAGCATATCAGTTCATGCAGATTAATTTCATGTTGTGTGGTCAGTTATTTGTGCATGTTGGAGGTGTTTCCTGTTTGTTGTGATCGGTGTTGGGTCAATACTCATAGTCAAGTAAAAATGTTAGTTTCTGTGCTACCAAAGTTCCCCGGCTTTCATTCAAACTGTGTATCAGCACCGACACTTTAAACTACTTAAACATTATAAATGTCTTCAAGCTCACACTGAGGCCTGTGGCGCACAATCAGCCACTCACACAGTACACACAGTTATGTGTGTTTGTATATGAATATTTCATAGTTTGAGGCTGCCTGTTTATCTAAGGCAGATGAACAAAGTACATCGGAATTGTACATAATATCACAGATGATAAATTCAATAGATTTTAAGTAGATGCTTGTGCTTTCTTAAAGTCTTATATGTTGAATTGAACTATGTGATGTGTTCAAAGCCTCCCAGTCAGTGCTGTTCTCCGTGCCTGTCTGACATGATGTTATTAGCACAAACACTTTAAAGGTGATCGTTCAGGATTTCAGCAATAATACAGACAGCAACGTAGTTAGCAAAAAACAGTTTTATTGGGAATTAACTTAAAAAACAAACAAACATCTGTCTCCTATTTTTTGTCACACAGGAAAGAAGCATCAATATCTGATGAGAAGACTCATTGGTTTCTTTTTGTGGGGTTTTTGTTGTTGTTGTTGTTGTTGTTGTTGTTTATTTTAGAACATCTCTAACAAGTTGATTTGTTCACATTTTCACATCTTAATTTTTAAGTGAAATGTGCATTTTGAGTTTACACGATGTGTATAAGGCGACCGTTTCCTTTTGCAGTATTTTTGTTTGGTGCGTTTTTATATGTCTCAACAAAAGGGGAACAAAGGTGTTTAAGTTCACCCAGGATGATTTGTTTTCATTTTCACATGGTCTTACTGACGTGATGCGAATTGAAACATGCATTCTTTGTGTTGGGCGGTGGGGGGGATGTGCTGGAAAAGCTTGAAAAGTGACCTTGAAAGTGCTTAAAAAGTGCTTGAATTTGACCCTGAAATAGGCGTATGAACCCTGACACTGAGTCAGTTACTGTTTAACATTATAAACCTGAGGCTACAGCTGCATACACCGACACAGATCCCTGTGCTGATGAGGACACGCGATCGTTCTTAGTGTTTAGGTATGAGCAGAGCTGAAACCAGCAGAGAGACTGTAAAGTGGTTGCCATGGTGATTCTACCTCAGCCTGGCTGGTCACTTTATCGCAGCGCGGTGTGGTGTTGGGATTCACTCAGCTTTAGCGTCACTCTGGGCTCTTGGCTAGCTTAACATTAGCATGCTGTTAAAGAGCGTGTGTTAACAGTATGATGCAGGCGCTTCTGTCCTGGAGGAGTCTCCATATTATCATTGCGTCCACGCTGGAGACGGCGCCACTACTTTCCTCCTCCAACACGCAAACTGAAATCAGCTGATCGTAGCCAAGTGTGCAAGGATCTATAGGCAGGCAGACTAACAATTCCAAGCACGTAGACTACTAGAATTCCAATAACCGGTTCTTCTACCATAAGAACCGGTTCTCGTATCCCATCCCTGCGTGTAAGGTTAAATCAGTGCTCCTTTTTTCAGGTATGACATTGTGTTTATTATCATAACCCACAGATGGTTACTTGCACACACTTGTTTTTGTTTGTTGGTTGGAAAACGTTTTGTAGCTGCATCACTGCCCCCTGCTGGTGATGCTGGCATGTTTTTAGCTGAGAGTAGAAACGGGAGAAACGACTCTATTTAAATGACTTCATGATTGTTCCATAGATGATAAATCTCCTCACGTCGTGCTTTTTGATAGACTAGAATAAAAGATGAGTGCAGAGATCTGCTGTGAACTGTAGCTGATTAAAGAAACCTGAACACATGAAAGAATGGTGATCATATTGTTTTTGGCAAATGTGGCAAATCTTTTTCTTAAGCATGAATCTGACATTAAAAACGGTCAGTATAGATCATGATTCTTATTATTTTTAATCGCCTGTTTCTCGTGTCTGCGGTCTGTCCGCCTCTTAAACATTTACCCTATTTTTCAGCCACATCCTGTCAGTTTTATTTGGGTTTTTCTTTCTTCATGAGTGAATATTTGAGCGTCCACACACTCCCGCCTGAGTTTGAAGCTGAATAAAGATGTTTTTAACTGTTTGTTGGTGAATCTGTTCATTAATTATTTAACTGCAGGTTTTGTTGTTCTTTGTTTCAGATCTTCTGTCTCCACGGAGGCTTGTCTCCTTCCATAGACACTCTGGATCACATACGAGCTCTGGACCGCCTGCAAGAAGTTCCACATGAGGTACACACACACACACACACACACACACACACACACACACACACACACACACACACACACACACACACAGGTCAGCTTTCAGATTGTCAGGGATGGAAACAGAAATACTTTTTAAACAAAAGCCCGTCGGTTGTTTGAGAGACGGCCTCTGTGGAGCTTTTATTTTCACACTGATCCATGTTTGGCACCACAGCAGTTTGTGGTGATAAATGGGCAGAACAAACGCGTCGGCCGGCTCGATGCTGACACTCATTCGTGAGCTTCAGAGGAGCCAGAGCCGAGGCTTAGACCTGATTGTGTCATTAAAAACTACAGACACAACTCATCTGTTCACACGTAGTAATTTTACTGCTTTATGTACAAAATTGTCACCAAAGCAAGAACAGGAGAGCAGTTTATTAAAAACAATCAGTGCTCTGCAAAGCTCTGCAACACCAGTCAAACCTTCAATAACATCTGGTGTCCATCATGAGTTTGTGCGTGCAGTGCAGTTACGATCTGTGCTTCTAGTTTAAACTCTAAGCGTCATTTATCAGGTTTATATTTAGGATTCTGAACTGTGCAGTTTACCTGAGCTGTTGGCTTCTGTTTCAGGGCCCGATGTGTGACCTGCTGTGGTCGGACCCCGATGACCGCGGCGGGTGGGGGATCTCTCCCCGAGGTGCCGGCTACACCTTCGGTCAGGACATCTCTGAAACCTTCAATCATGCCAACGGACTCACTCTGGTGTCTCGCGCCCATCAGCTGGTCATGGAGGTATTTTGGACACTTTTTCACAGCACGGTGTCACTTTTATGTGAAAATATTGTGCTGTTTAACCAAAGAATGAGTATGAATATTTGTTTGTAGAAAATCTCCTCGGGGGTTCGCTTTAAAAAAAACAAATCTGGCTGCGTAAAAGAAGGAAATCCAACCTGTTAGCAGCCTGTTTATATGCAGAGATGATTCAGATTAGAAGGAAAAAAACAAAACACTTTATTTTGGGTCAGGTGACCTCGTTATCCTGGTCAGGTGACCTGTTTGTCCTCTGATGTCATGATGATGAGCTTCAGAAACCCACGCTGCTGCAGGTTTGTCGTGATGAGCCCACAGACCGGCGCTCACATGTCCTGTTATTTTTATGTTAAACCTGGCACACGTGTTCACACAGCCAGTGGACTGAAGGGTCCTATAAAAATCCTCTGGTTTCCATGGCAACAACATGAAGTTGGAGCAGGCTCCTCATCTCCTCCCTGGTGTCCCAGTTTCACTCCCACGGAGGTTCAGTTCACTGTTCAGAAGATTCGCCAAGCAGCTGCACGAACTTCATCTGCAGCTGAAGGAAAGCTCCGATCACAGGCGGCTGAGGACGCGCCGCGCCCACAGATCGAGCTGGTTTGACCGTTATTCTCACTGGAAATGTTAAAATGACGAAGTTCTCGTCAGTTTTCCTGAACTGATCTGCGAGAGCCGTTCCTGTTGATGTTAGCACGCCATTCAGTTCACGGTTAACTTGACAATTTCATGTGTCTGAAGTGAAATATAACTTTGTAGTCCTTTTTTCTTCTTCTCACAGACTATTTCGTCCTTCAGAGTAAAATATCTCTGCTACTCTGTGCTGATTGGTCGGTTAAAGACTGGCTGATTCTCACTCAAAAACATTTCACGACCGCAGCGGTGAAACGTCAAAAACAAAGAAATGAAACTTGTTCTTGAGCCCATGGAGCCCTGCTCGTTCAGCTCAGTAGCGCCCCCTGTTGATCAGAGGTGTCCCAGTCTAACTGACATGTTTGTTCCTGCAGGGCTACAACTGGGGCCATGACAAGAACGTGGTGACCATCTTCAGTGCTCCAAACTACTGCTACCGCTGTGGAAACCAGGCGGCCATCATGGAACTGGACGACACTCTGAAATATTCTTTGTAAGTACGAAGAATGCGTTCACATCATATGAGAGGCCGAACGGTGCTGAGGTTAAATATGAATACATCCATGTAAAACACACGGAGCCGTGTGGGGACCCTGAGGGTTGGACACTAAACATCACGAATCCCCAGATTCCTTTTAATGTTTCTCTTCTTTCATATAATAAGTTTAGCATGAATACTCAGACTGTGCTTCTGCGTAACGAGTCAGAAACATCAGAGCACACATTCAGTTTCATTCAGGGACACACTGACAGCTGCCAGCAGGGGGCGACTCCTGAAGGTTGACATGAGCTGAGCTCAGTAAACTCACCTGATGAGTTTTTGGTCTGAATAAAATGTAGTTATTCTGGAAGTTTTGGTCCTGTTACAGTTGAAACATCCATAAAGGGGGAGGGCTTAGGGGCGGGGCTTCATTGTGACAGACAAGCAGCTCCACGGCTCGCTCCTTATCATCTGATTTTAAAACGCCAGGTCAAGGCTTTACATCACTCTGACCATCTTTTATGTACAGTCTGAGTCTAGGTCTCATCTGCTAAAATTACATGACTGTCTTGGTTACCATGGATACAGAAGCTAAGGTTTAACTGATCTAACCTCACTCAACTTAAAGGAAGTCGTCACTAACGAGGTTTCTTCTGTCTCCTCAGCCTTCAGTTTGACCCCGCCCCTCGCCGTGGTGAGCCCCATGTGACCAGACGCACTCCCGACTACTTCCTGTGAATGTCCGAAGCATCCCCGTCCATCATCCACGAAGCTCCACCCACCCCCACCTCCCCCCCAGTCATTTTGGATGGAAAGACCATTCTAATCCTTCTTCTGATAATGATGATGATGATGATGAATAGAGACAAACGATTGGCTGAATCCAGATTTTAAAGAGGGCGCCCCCTACAGTCGTGTTTTCAGTATGCTGTCTTTAATGCTGTGCTGCAGAAACATGTAAACTCTGATCTGTTCTTCTTTTTGTTTCTTACATGTTTGAAATCGAGAGAATAAAACTACCAACGTGGACCAAATGTGCCATAATTCTGCTCCTTTACCACATGTACAACGCAAACGCAGGCTTCCTCCTTCCTCTTCTGTTTCCTTTCTCTTTTTTTCTTTTTAAAGACCACAGCACTAAAACAGACCTGACGTCACCGCCAACACCACACGTCTCCTGGCATACCTGCTTTTTTTTTTTTTTTTTTTTTTTTTTTTTTCCCCCCTGTTGCGAAATAATTTTAAAAACTGATTTAAGTTTGCTTCTAGTAGTACAGCTGTGAGTTTTAGCTGTCCGGGCTGCAGCCGGTGGTCATCTCAGCAAGTATATTACTGTAATTTGAATAAAGACAACAGACGTATGAAATAAAATGTCCTATTGATGAACTTCCTGTGTGAGTCGACCTCGTTCTTCTCCTGCTTCACCTGGAGGTTCGAACTTTGTGCTCCAGTTCTGTTGTTTTCTGAGCGTGCTCAGAACACATGTTCAGCTTGTTACTTAAGCCCAGGGGTGGGCAACTCCAGCCCTCGAGGGTCTGTGTCCTGCAGGTTTTAGGTCTCACCCTGGGCCAACAAACCTGAATCAAATGATTCATTACCAGGCCTCTGGAGGTCACTTAGTCATTTAAATCAGCCGTGTTGGATCAAGGACACATCTAAAGCCTGCAGGACACCGGCCCCCGAGGCCTGGAGTTTGACACGTGTGCTCTAAGGTCAAGTCAGAGAATGCTGGCAGGAAATGTATATATTTTTTATTTACATATTTTAAGGCAGAGATTCAGAAGGAAATCTGAAATGTTTAAAAGTGTTAAATGAGACTACTTTGTACTTTGCAGGATGTTTTTATTTGTGTTTGATGAAAGACTAACATCACAGTGCTGAGCAGCCTGTAGCTTCAGACCTGCATCTACTGCTGGAAACGGTAACCGGAGCTCACCGGCAAGTATGAGTGATGTCACGTAAAGTGAATCACAGCTGTTCTGAAATCAGGTGATCATGAACTGGTTGATGTGTAGTGTAGAAATCAGCAGGAACCTTTTCTTTAAATGATTTCTGCAGAGCGAGTTTTACAATTAAGAATGAGAAAAAGCCTGAAAGACAAATTTGATAGTGATAATTTATTTTTGAATTTATGGCAAAAGTTTAAAAAGTTTTTTCCACTCTTTGCTATTTTTATGCAACTGAACAACCATCGTTTCTCCATCGTTTGCAGGAAAATGCGAATAGATACATGGAAATGCTGCGAGCTCTGCGCAGCTCACAGCACAAACTTCTCCGGGCTCCCTGAAGCTCTTCTTTGGATGTTTCTGCCTTTGTGGATGATGAGCAGATGTTTCCAGATGTTACTGTTTATGATATCAAACTTTGATGAAAATCAACGACTGTAAAAAAGACACGTTTTCAACTTAAAATGACTTCCGTATCAGCGTTACATCAATATCGCGAGAGTTGGAGCGATATTTGCTCGACACCGTCCATGTTAGCTTCCTGGAGTGGTTCGCGGCTGCTTGATGGAGGCGCGCGGGTCTGAGGTGTGGAGGTGGGCTAGAGTCATCACCTGTGAGCTCGGAGAGGCCCGCCGGTAAATACCGGCTCTGCTCGCCGGTCAGCCCGGTAGCTAACGTGAGCTAGCAGCAGAGGCTAAAAACATTAGCCCCCGGTGCTCGAGGGAAGTTTGGTACCTGAGCGCGAGCTGAGCCTGAGTTGACTTTAAAGCCACAAACGTCAAAAGTCACGGAGTCGGTAAAGATTTGTTTGAATGTGACATTTCCGGTCGGGATGCTGTGTAGTGTGAATGCTTCTGTCAGCGTGTGTAGAAATGTGAACTCTGGAGCATGCGCAGTATAGTTTCTGCTGAGCATTTTTAACAGTTAATCCTTTCACCACTTGATGACGTTAACGGGCTGTCGGTCTGAATGAAACGTGCTTCATGTCTGCCTGGACTGACGTCACAAAGAGGAAGATGATGATGGTGAGGAGGAGGGTGTTGCCGCCGGTCCCCTGACCCCGTCCGCCTGTATGGGGGATGTAGTCCTGCACTATCAGCCTGGATCAGCTGATGAGCTCGGCTCACTGTTGGAGACTACGCAGAAGCTCCTGGAGCCGTTCCCTCTCCGTGCTCCTCCGGCCTTCACGCCGTGGTTCCCCACGCTCACCGGAGACTGCCGCCTGCCCATCAGACCTGCGAGACCAGCTCCTGTCGTCACGTGTTTGGATGATTCACCAGCAGCAGAGGTGAGACCCAGAGATGGTGACCCAGAAACCCACTGTGATCTCCACCCTGTGTCTCCTAACAACAGACCTGAGAAGCAGCCACACAAGGACAAAGATGGTGCCCTTTGCACTGGCTCGGAGGTCAGGCGGAGCAGGTGGAGCGTCTTCACGCAGAGAGGCGTCCTGCAGCAGAGCTCGCAGTCGTTGTCCAAACAGTTTCACCACGCCGTCTCCGTCCACGGGCTCCACCTCCGCCAGAGGGCCAAATGGGTGATCGGTGAGCTGAACTGCGGAGCAGCGAGAGACATCGAGGAGGTCGGTGGAATGTTGTAGAAACTGTGAAGCTTTACAATGTTTTAAAATTTTGTTTGAAGGCTGATGAAGATGTTAAGAGTGAGGAAAAACCACAGACTGGAGCCAGACGTGAGACGGTGGAGTGCACAGGCACACACCTGCTAATCAGCGCTCAGTAACATTCACTCAAAGTCCCAGAATGTCTCTGAGTAAAACTCAGCCAGCCTTCCTGGGGTCAGTGCACTGACCTCACAGCAGCCATGTTATTGGTCACATGATGTCATTAAGCAAACAAACACATTGCAGAGGCCCAGTTCAGGTGAAGCTAGCAGACAGCTAGCTGTCAGTCAAAGAGGCCACGCCCCCAATAGACCCTGTGCACGAGACAATGCTAACTTCCTGGTTTGAGACCGGATGTGGGGTTGTACATTTCCGGTAGCTTTACTTTGCGGTCAATCACTACTGCAAAGATATATCCTCCACAATCATGTCCAAAACTTGAAAACGGAAAGATGACGTTAAGTTACAAAGAGCAGGAGGTGGGAACACTCACCGCTGCTGTGTCATAAAAAATCTAATGATCAATTTTGACGTTTAAAGCGTTTAGATCATCAGCTGTTTACATCACTCAACACAAGCAGAACTGCATCACTGCAGCAGAAGACACATCGTCCACATTCAGAAGCACATCTCTGTGTAGTGACTGGTCTCATGATTCAAACAGGCAAATGTTCAGCATTCAAACTACAGGTGAAGAACAGTCAAACCAGATGTTTCCCCGTTATGTTGATATCAGCTAGTCCAGTACACACCTACACAGCATGTTAACAAACCGTGAAAAAAGCCACACAAAAAACGAATGATTGTAATGGTTTCTATACATTAGTATGTAGGAAGGGTATGTTGTGACTTACCTTCAAAATTACAGCGGTCCCTCGCTATAACGCGCTTCACCTTTCACCTCGCTGTTTCAGATTTTTTAGTGCAAGTTTGCTGCTTATTTTTACAGCACATTGTGTCCTGCGTCCTGATCGCTGCAGACGACCTCCTCCGTGACGTCTCTCCTGTACAGTCCAGAATCGCTGCATCGATGCTAGCAGTGTGACTCTGCAGTGCAGTGCTGTATGTCCACGATGTCCACCAAACGTTTTGCACCGTCAAAAATAAAATCGGCTCCTTGATTTCACCTCTCGCTGGTTATTTTTAGAACATAACACCCGCGATAAACGAGGGACCGCTGAGAAATATAACATTTGAATCAATTTTCTCTTTTGCTCTGAGGCGCGGGGGAAAATATCGACAAGTCGATGAACATCATTTACAGATATGTTGGGTAAATGCCCGAGACATCTATAGAAATGTAAATCGCCGCTTGATTCATTCATTTGCTTAACTTGTTTTGGACCGTAAACCAGGCGCGAATAGGACACCGGAAACAAAGCTCCCCACAGGAGTTTCCACACCGGAAGTAGCATATGCTAACGTGCACACAGTCAATTCAATTCAAATTCTTTATTGTCCCACAAGGGGAGATTAGTTTAGCAGCAGGGAACATAAAAGTAAACAAAACAACAATATAATATGTCTGTGAAGGTTCTCAGTCATCCAGGTCATCGTAGTCAAAGGAGCTGCAAAGAAAAGCGTCTGGACTTCTTTAAGTTGCTTGAAGACGTTTCACCTCTCATCCGAGAAGCTTCTTCAGTTCTAAGGTCAAATGGTGGAGAGTCCCAGATATAAACCTAGTGGGAGTTTCCCCCCACAGAGGGACAAAGGACCCCCTGATGATCCTCTAATCGCCTGAGCCAAGGTGGGAAACTGGGCGTGGGTCCCAATCAGCCAGAGTTTCGGGTGTGTTCATTGTGAAACCTGGCTCCACCTTATCATGTGATGTCCTGAGGTCAGATGGCCCAGGATGTGAGTGGGCGTTAAGGCGTCTGGGAAGGATCTCAAAACTGGATTATAGATGGCAGAGAGTTGGTGTCGTAAGCCCCGCCTCTGTTCAAAGATGGTCGCTCACAGTGGACATAGATGCTTCTTTCACTCCTCTTTCAAACCATCTGTCCTCTCTGTCCAAAATGTGAACATTGGCATCCTCGAAAGAGTGTCCTTTATCCTTAAGATGCAGATGGACTGCTGAGTCTTGTCCTGTGGAGGTGGCTCTTCTGTGTTGTGCGCTTGTGAAGTGGCTGTTTGGTCTCTCCAATGTAGAGGTCTGGGCATTCCTTGCTGCACTGTACAACAAACACCACATTGTTAAGTCTGTGTTTTGGCGTTTTGTCTTAATAATATAATATTATTAACATAAAATAATAAAATGTTTAAGTCTTACTAGAACAGGTCTGTTATTAAAGCATGCTCACCTCTACAGCTGTTGTGAAGGAGGAAATTATCCACAGAGACCAGTTTGTTTATCAGGCTGGAAACACACTGTGAAGTTTTAACATGGGAGTCTATGGGGACTGACTCACTGCTGCCCCTGCTGGGTGTTAGAGGAACTGCAGGATGTTGATGTTTGTGTTTACAGGTGGTTTCGAGTAGAAGCGCAGGGCGATGTGTAACGAGAACTCCTCGACTCTTCCTCAGAGACGTTTCTTTAATGATGGCGGCGCCGTGACTTCACACTCGCTGTATTGGTTGTTGCGTGTTCTACTGGACTCATTGCAGTCTTCCTCTGAACTTCAGGTGTTGCATGGTAGAAATAAACGCTGCAGTGTGTGGGTGCAGATGAAGTTACAGTGGGAGCGGTCGCTTCCAGCAGCGTGTCCGTCTGAAACATCTGTGAATCTGCAGCTGTGACATCACATCTGCTGCACCTGCGTTCACAGCACGCACGGGAAACCTCACACGTACGAATGCTGGCGGCGGCGGCGATTGATAAATCGTCACGAGTCCGAGTACTTCTCTCGCATTCTTGCTGTTCAGACAGCTTGTAGGTGCATCGCTGCCACCTTCAGCCATAACAGTGCGTTACAAAAACAACCAAACACAAACAGGCTTTAATAATCAGTGACTGTGGAATATTTAATCATCGGGACCGTTCGTGGTAATCACCAGGTGTGAGTGTCACACACACGTTAAATATTAGAACGAAGCCACAGAAAGAAAACTTTATTTGCTGGTCAAAGTTAATAATTTGTTGGCTCTCAGAGAAAAACGCCAAAGATTCGCAGCTTCCAGGTTTTCCACTGACGTCTCGCCATGAAATAACGAGTGTGTGAGTCAGACGTGCTTTATCAGAGATGCAGTTTCTAAGCCTCCACAATCTTCACGCTTTAAATGTTAAAGCGGGCACGAGGACTGTGAGTCTGCTCCTGGTTAATGTTACCTGTGGACGGCGCCAGCGTGGACGGCGCCGGCGTGTGCTTTCTTCCTGCGTGCTGTGTCTGCTGATCCTTATCGGAGTGTCCGACCTTCACCTTGTTTCCACAGCTCGTCACATTTTAACGTCCCACAGAAATAAGTCTGCTCAGCAACAGAGACGGAAAATACAAACAGCTGTTTGATGTTGTCACACTGTTTACGTGGAGTTTGCTCCTCCTCCCCGCAGGTGTGGCGAACTCTGAGCCGCTTGGCGCGAACTTCCTGCCTGCCGTCGTGTAACGCCAACATCCAGCGCGAGCGCGGCGAGATCTGGGTGTTCTGCGACGTGCTGCACTCCGAGCAGGTGGGGCGCTTCCTGAAGGAGGAGCTGCGGCTGTCGGGGAGGATCGACCTGTCGGTGCGCCGGCTAGGAAACGTCTTCAGCATGTAGAGCGCCCCCTGCTGCACTCGCTTGGGTTTCTGCAGACGTCGCAGCTTAGACGGAGGCTGCAGTGACATCTGCGGGGGCAGCTTCGGTCTTATTCTTTGTCACTGTGGTTTAACCTGCAGCTCGGCCCGGCCGGCATCAGTGTGAGTCACAGTGTGAGTCCTGATAAGAATCAGCACCGTAAAAGTGATAAAAGGAAGCAACAGTGAGAGTGAAACGATCAGACCCACTCAGGGAGACGCGCTGTGTTACAGCAAGCTTTCTGCCATAGCTAACATTCTTGTTTTAGAGATGCAGACATAATCCAGCTGATGTTTATCAGCTGTTCACATCAGGTTGTAGCTGGAAACTGTTGATGAAGACGAAGAAGCTCCAAGAAAAATCAAGTTAGCATTCTGCTCTGTCTTCAAATAAACCAGCGTCCGTTAACAAAACCCTCACAGAGCACATTAAAAAGAACAGTTGGTGTTACAGAGTGCACACTGAGAGCGAGGCTGTGTGATAGTGAATGAAATATGCTCATCAAACAGCAAATCCACGCTGCCATTTATCCACCGTTCAGGCTTTCTCTGAAGGAAACAAGGCGATTATTCATCAAGTGTTCTGCCATACTGGCTTTATGAGCAGATCAAACCCAGTTTCCACCAGTAAGCCTGACCTGTGTCAAACAGTAATATGTGATCAGGAGCTGTTGCAGCTGTGCGCTGCGTCCACACAGGATGTAAAAATATATCTAAGTTAAGCTAAAGCTGTTTTTCCTCTTCATCAAATGCTTCAAGGGCAGAAACCCATTTATATTTTATTCAAATCTACTGAACTATTCATGAGCTGGGGGGAGGGGGGTGCTCCAGCTGGATTTGTGTGTTGTGTGTGCGTTTGTAAAGTGTTTTCATACTGATGTTTGTCATCCTTCTCTGATGCCAATAAAGCTTTTTTAATATTTGTAATAAGTGTCTGGAGTTGCTGCATGTGATGTGATGTGACTGTTCTGGAAAAGCTGCAGCAGTCACATGATGCTGGAGTCTCTCGCACACACGCACACGCGCGCACACACACACACACACCGAGCAGCCTGAATGAATGAGTGCAGCATGAATACAGTACAACCCCCATCCCTCTCACACGCACTCTTTTGTTGCTGTGGGCTCTCTGCACACTGCGTTAAAAAAAATATCTGGGTTACCGGATGTGACGTAAGCACCCAGCCCCCGTTTTCAGCTTTAATCGCTTGTCAGATCTTCAATCCGTGTTTCTGGCTCATTAACGCCTCAAATATATGATGCAATAATAAAGGAAACGCAGAATACGTGACTATCTTCGGTTTGCTTAACGTCTCACTTGCTTGAAATTAGCACTATTGATTTTTAAGCACGTTCGTATCCTCAGGTTTATTGTGAAAGACATTCGGAAATGTAACATTTTGATCGCTTGTTTTATTTAAAAGAAACACACATATTTGATACATTAAGCAGAAAATAAATAACTTTAACATTTAGATTTTGGATTCTGATAAACACTATTATCCTGAAAACGAAGCATTTACGGTTAAATTGAACTTTTACGCCGATGCTTCGCGCTGTAAAATTAAAAGTCCCTTTTATTTTGAAAGCCCGTACCGGAACCTCTGTCTGTCACGCGCACTTGACACCTGTCTCCCTGCTGTAATACAGACGGACGAAGCACGAGTGTCTTCATCTGGGAAATAATCGATAAAACAGCGGCACGTCTCAGCTTTGAACTCCATCAGGAGGTCGTGTGCCCTCACTGCTTCGTCATGGCGCCCGCTGCTCGTGCTGTTGGAGGCTTTTATTGGTGAAACATCAAGAAATAAAGGTGAGACGTTTGAGCGTCTGAAGCTAGGTGGCTAAGCTAGCGCTGGCATGCATTGTCGTTTCCCGTTTCCTGAGGGGATCCATCGTCTGAAAGCTGCTCCTGATGCTGTTTTACAGCTTCTGGGAGCTTTACTTAAACTCTGTATCGATTAAGATTTCATGTGGCTAAAATAAAGTCAAAGTGTTTGGTTTTAGGCTCTGTGGGATAAACCCCGCGAGGTGGAAAGTCCCCTTAAAGTGGGTTTTTCTTCCTTTTCTGCTCTTTGAGTGACGAAAGTACCTTTAAAACCCGACAAATGTTCTCTGTTTGGTGTGTATGTTTGTATTTTTGTATATTGTGTGTATTTTATAATTATTAGCATTTTTAAATGTCGTCGCTTTTTCATTTATACGTCAATTTATCCAGAAATTCCAGTTTATTTAAATTAAATCTTAACGCATGTCCGCTTGAACCTGAACTAATTAAAATTCGTTAAACGACTTTTTTAAAAAAAATTTATCGGTCGATTAATGATTGAAGAGAAATTGGCGAAATTCAGATTCCAGCTCCTCAGTTTCGGGCTTTGTGTTTTCGGAGTGAGCCTTTTTCAGCCACACGGGAAACTAAAGACATCAAATCTGTTTCTGATTATTGGTTCAGTGTCTGACTGTTAAACGTCAGCAGGGACTTATTCTGCTGATGTTGTTAAAGTGTTGTGCAGCATCCACAGGCGTGTAACTCATTGTTGTCCCAGTTTATTATTCTCAGTTCTTATTTTCATGTTTTATGTTAGGATTTAATGCCAGAAATATTTTTCACAAATTCCGAAGTTCAAAATTAAAATTTGAGCTCTCCAGCTCCGAATCACGTGATCATTATAAACGTCTGTGAACAGAACGCAGTTTGTGGATTAACTGGAGGCGATTTTTACATTTAAATGATCAAAAACTAAACACGTTTCATTTCTGTGGTTGGATTTAAGCTACAGTTATTTACAGCTTAACAACAACAATAATAATAATAATAATAATAATAGTATTCCTCAGATGATTTTTGTCACGCGATTCATAAATAAATATAAAGGTGAACCACTGTGGAAAATGAGGCTTTGTTTGCATAATAACAATGTTGTCTCATTTTTACTGTTATACATCCACATTCTTCAGAAATGAGAAATGTTGTGAAATCCTCGAAAAAAAGAATTTATTATAGCGATGATGATGATGATGAGGCGCCTGATGAAGACCTGGAGTGTCTGAGTTATAACAGGAGCTGTCAGCAGCAGCTTTTATCTGAAAGCTTTTATTTTGATGGTCTGGTGATGGCCTTAATGATGGTGTTCACGCATGGCGCCGCCTTCTCTGACCGCAGCCGATGCACCTGTCCTCCAGTCTGACCAATCAAAGTCTGAGGTCTGGGTGGAAGTGATGGATGCTGCAGGTCATCAGCACTCAGTTCACAGCCAGCGTCCCTGACGGGGTGGGGGTTGGGTGAAGGCCTCATTAAAGCTGAACCATCTGCTCCATCAGGCGGTGCCGGTGTGAGGAGGCAGGTGACGCTCGACCTGCTCTGGCGTCTTTTTCAGAGAGAGTCTGTGTTTAAGCACAAAACTGCAGCCGGCCGTGACTCGCTGAAGCACTCGGAGGTTTCTGAGGCTCGTGGCGTGGAGTCACGTCTGATGCTCACAGCTTCGGTGAAACGTGTTACAGAACTTAAAAATGTCTCATTGTCTTTGTACCGTTTTCTTTTATTAATAGGATTGGAATAACTTGCATATTATATTATTTACATCATAAAAACATAAATTATATTTTTAAATAAAACACCCAAAAAACAACCGTGTAGATCATAACGTAAACGAGCTGTGAGCCGCTGCTCGCACTGTGGTGTCATGTGAGCACAGCTCAGTGTTCAAGCAGTACAAACCAAACAGGGAAACTCCAGGAAATGTAGTTTTGGTTTTTTTAAAATTTCTAATATTGTATGAAAAGCAAAACTGCAAACTTGACTGAATCCTTTCATTGAACCATCAGACACACTCTCTGCGCACACGTGGCAGCGCTGCTGCTGTCAGTGTGTTCCTGTGTAACAAACTGCAGACATGCGTGTGCGCATTAGTTTGACATCCCTCACACGTCTGTAACACTGTTCATGTTGCCTTCATATGAAGTCATTTAAAGGACAGGAAGTCACTTCATGTGTGTCCTGTTTCTGCATGTTTGACAGCCCTGATTTAAACGGTTGGTTATTAAAATAACCCACAGTGAGTTCTCCTGGCTGCGCACTAACGGAGAGCATCATGAAGACACGAGGATATTCATGAAGATCTGAAGCTTTGTGTTTAAGTGCTGATGTTTTCCGACGGACTCTGAGATCCGAGGCAGCGGGAATGACAGCGGCTCGCTGTGGTGGCTGAGCTGCTTCCTGGGGGAAACCCAGCACTGCAGCAGAACCAACGAATAAACTGACAGGAAGTTGGTTCTTCCTCGTTTTAAAGGTTAAATAAACGCTCGGGGAGCAGTTTATTAGGTACAGACTGTGTAGAAAAAGCATTTTTGTTTTGGAGCTTTTGCTCGTTAAATGATGAAAGCGTCTTCTGCCGCATCGCGTTCCTCACACTCATATGTAACCTTTGACCTCTCGTCTCTCAGGTGACCCGTCGCCTCCACAGATGTGGCCGCTACCTCTGCTGAGACTGCTGTTCATGAACCGCGAGGACGCGCTGATCGAGCGGCTGCGGCTCGGCCTGGAGGGATGACAGGACTGTGGCGGACCAACATGGAGACAGGGGAGACGCGCGTCCACATGGATTCTCCTCTTTAGACCCCTCAGGACACGGACTCAAACCTATGTTCATATTTTTTCACTCAGAGCTGTTTTGTTAGTTTTCGTGAAGCCATACTTGAGTCAGGATGAGCTCGGAGGGCTTTCAGTACCGAGCGCTCTACGACTACAAGAAGGAGAGGGAGGAGGACATCGACCTGCACGTCGGGGACGTGCTGCTGGTCACTAAGGGGGCGCTGCTGGCGCTCGGCTGCACCAACGGAGCCGAAGAACGGCCGTCGGAAATCGGCTGGCTGCCTGGTTTCAACGAAACCACACAGGTACGATGCCGCAGCAGAGACAGGAAGTGCTTTCAGACCGCACGAACCTCTCCCGTCACAGGAAGCTCTTCTTTTAGCAGAAGAAAGTAATAGAAGTTCTTAGTCTTTATTTTGGAGTCTTTTTGGCTCTGCTGGCCGTCTCTGTGAAAGAGCTGATGTGGTGACATCAAAGGTTACAGCAGTGGAAGCTCTGTGATAGGCTAATAACCTCTAACACACAGAGATGTGAGGCAGAGCTCAGTCTGGGCGTCTTTGTTCATTTAAAAGCTGCTGTGCAGACTGAACCCTGGTGCAGCTCGTTCAGTCACAACTCCTGCAGCAGCGCTTCCAATAAATCCTGCAGTCAGTGAAGCACTCGCTCTATTAGCACATGTGATGGAGGAAATGCTCCGTGTTGACTCGTCAAAGTGAGATATTTTACTTGCGTTTCCTCTCGGCTTCTTTTCGGTGATGCAAAGAGAAAACGAAGCTGAAGTAAAAGTGGAGGAGCGGCGTAGCTGCACGGCTCCGTCATCACGAAACTCCACAAACAGCTCTGCATCCCACATCCTCCTCGCTCTGACCCCACACCGAGGGGCTCCTCGGTGTGGGGTCAGAGCGAGGAGCTCAGGTTTTCTGACCTTCACGTTCGGTCCAGTCTGTTAGAATGATGGTGGGATTAACGGGAACGCTTGTAGCGTTTCTGCTGTGTGACCCAAACTAGCCTCCAAAAAATGATCGTTACTGACTTTATATGATTCTCACATCTGCGATCTTCGATTCGTGTACGACAGGAAAAAGGCGACTTCCCGGGAACGTATGTGGAGTTTGTCGGCAGGAAGCGGATGTCTCCACCCACCCCGAAGCCCCGCCCACCCAGGCCCCCATCTGCAGCGTCGGTGAGGGCCGACTCGGAGTCAGAGGGTGAGTAAAGTCGCTCAGATGCTTGTAGTTTGTTACCCACGTCCGATCCTGCTGAAACTTGTCCAACTTTTAAAACCTGAACAGCAACCATGGACCATCCTAATTATCTGTCATGTAGTCGTTCACACAGGACTTGTCTGGTGTTTGATACGAGTGACGAAGCTGCAAACAGAAGTCGTAGATTACAGGTTTCGACTCCACTTTGGTTCAACTGTGTGACTAGTTTGCTTCAAACCAGCTCGTTTGCTTCTAGAGTTGTTTTTTGTTTTTTTGAAACTGTTAAACGTGTTTTTTAAACATCATCCATCTTCATCCGCTTTGTCCGAGGCCGGGTCGCGGGGGCAGCAGCCTAAGCAAAGAGGCCCAGACCTCCCTCTCCCCAGCCACCTCCTCCAGCTTATCCGGGGGAACACCAAGGCGTTCCCAGGCCAGCCGAGAGATATAATCTCTCCAGCGTGTCCTGGGTCTGCCCCGGGGCCTCCTCCCGGTGGGTCATGTCCAGAACACCTCACCCAGGAGGCGCCCAGGAGGCATCCTTGTCAGATGCCCGAACCACCTCAGCTGGCTCCTTTCGATGTGGAGCAGCAGCGGCTCTACTCTGAGCCCCTCCCGGATGGCCGAACTTCTCACCCTATCTCTAAGGGAGAGGCCAGCCACCCTTCAGAGGAAGCTCATTTCTGCCGCTTGTATCCGCGATCTCGTTCTTTCGGTCACTACCCACAGCTCGTGGCCATAGGTGAGGGTAGGGACGTAGATCGACCGGTAAATTGAGAGCTTCGCTTTTACACTCAGCTCCCTCTTCACCACGACGGACCGGTGCAGCGTCCGCATTACTGCAGCTGCAGCCCCAATCCGTCTGTCGATCTCCGGCTCCCTTCTCCCATCACTCGCGAACAAGACCCCGAGATACTTGAACTCCTCCACTTGGGGCAGGAACTCATCCCCGACCCGGAGTGGGCACTCCACCCTTTTCCATTTTTTAAACATGTTATTGAATTTTGTCATATACGTCAGGCCAAATAAAGAGGCCGACGTGCCTGCATGACACGATGTGGAGCCGTCCTCCTGGTGTCACACAGGGTTGTATAAAAGCGCTCTGAGAGGAAGTGCTTATGTTTTAAAAGCAGACTGAGCTCGAGCGTCAGCCGTCCCAACATCCCAGCACAGCAGCAGAAACCAGTTCCCCAGTTTATGAACCAGTGAGCACAGCGATGTAGATGAGAAACATCAGGCTGCTAAAACAAACACATCATGTGTTTTCTGCTGATTTTATAGAAGAAGAAGAAAAGCTGGCGTAAAAATGCAGATTCAGAGACGATCAGCTGTGCAGCAGATCTGATTAAAACGATGCACGGGAAGACGGCAAGAGAATGAAGACAGTAAATAATAAAGCGAGTAAATAAAAATGTAAATTATTGCTATTTCTTGTTTATATTGTTTCCTCGGGCGGGTCGAGGAGGTCGGCAGGGAAGCGTCACACAGGCGTCGCCTCCTGCGGGTGCAGTGCTCCGATCCCAGCTTCGTGATCTCACAACTGCAAACTCAACAACTAAGAATCTGAAACAGCCTGATCCCTGTCAGCTGTTACCACAGCAACCACTCTGCACAACATCCAAACGCCACGGTCACGGAACACGTTAGCTTCCTTAAACCTTCAGTTAGAGGTAGACGTGATGCTCGCCGTCACATGGAGCCAGAACAGATTCTGATCTGGGACCAGCCGAAAGCCTGAAAGAGGGAGCCGTGAAATCTGTAAACCGACACTGAAACTTGTTTTTGTCGCTCTGCCCTGAAGAAACTGAAAGGTTTCAGCCCGATCGCTCGCTCAGTGATTCAGGTTCCTTCAGCTGCTTCCTCAACAGAGCAACAGCACACACCTGTGTGTGTGACGACCCTGCACCTGCAAGCTAGAGCCTGAGAAGACTCGAGCAGATTAGAGACGCTCACGTCCTGATACACTCCTCAGAGAGACACACACGCACACACACACACACACTAACAGACACACACACACAGCTCGGGTTGAGTCAGGGCTGCGGTTGCTGAGTGAACAGATCTGCTGCCACCCGCCTCACAGAGCACAGGAAGTGTGTGTGCGCGCGCTGTGTGTGTGTGTGTTTGTGCGCGCTGTGGTTAAAGCTGCTGGCAGCAGAATCCTGATTATTGTTGTTACCTGCGTGTTTCACAGAACTGTTTTGCTCACTCAGCTTCCTGTTGCCTACATCCTTTCAAAGTAAAAGCTGTTATATGCTCTCATTTCCTCCTCCATAATTTTAGTCCCCCCCCGGTTTCCTTGTATACTTTATGACATCATAAAGGTTAAGGGAGGGAGATCAATGTCTCGTTATGAATCTTATTACTTTGACTTTTGAGTTGAAATCTTGCGTGTGCTGTTTGTTCTTCTTCAGGTCTCGTGCTGCCGGACCTCCCCGAGCAGTTCGGACCCCCGGACACGGCCCCGCCCCTCCTCAGCAGACTGATGGAGGCCATAGAGACCAAAGGTACCGAACACACTGACGTGGATTTCCAACCAGTTCCCGTCTCTGTGTCTGGTTTCAAAGTTTATCTTTGTTGTTCTTCTGAGGCTTCGAGACGCCTACATCTGCAAACGGCACACTAACCCTTCAGATGCATTCACAGCTTTATTCTGACCTTTTCTTCCTTCACTCTGATGTCACTGCGTTGGTGTTTTCCAGCATTTAAACTGAACATTTGAAGCTTCGTGACTTTCAGTCTGTAGGAACTTGTTCACAGTTCTGCAGAGTTCTCAGAAATGCATTTGTGGACACTTCATTAGATCCAGCTTCAGTTTAGGAGCTCATAATAGTTCTCTCTAAACTATGTTCCTCATGTCAGGTTGAACATAAAGCAAACTGAGTGTGAAGTTTGAAATATTGATCTGACGAAGTCTTCAGCTGGTGTTTGTAACATGCGTGTGTTGCTGCAGGTTTGGACAGCCCCGGCCTGTATCGCAGCCTCAGCGGCGGCGGAGTGGACACGCAGCAGCTCGCAGACGCAGGTGAGGAGGGCGTGTTTTCACCTGTGAATTACAGAACGACTGCATCGTGAAATCTCTGCTTAAACTGATGTGTTTGTTTTCAGACCTGGAGCAGCTGGAGGCCCCGTCCCTGTGTGACGGGGTGGTGCGGTTCCTGCAGGATCTCCCCGGTCCCGTCCTGCCAGCCTCGCTGCAGGCCGACATGATCCACGCCGTTCAAGGTCAGAAGAAGCCCCACGATCCCGCCCCCGTCTCCCTCTTTCACACCGCATCTGGTAGTTTGTTCACACTTCTGTCCTGTTTCCTGTTCCTGCTTTCAGAGGTCAGAGACCTAGAGGAGTGCGCCCAGTTGCTGCGGAGCGTGGCCAGCTCGCCAACTTGCCCCGCCCAGTATGGGCTGACCTTGCTCAGCGTGGTTAGACACCTGGCCCGACTGTGCCTGCACGGCTCCAGGAACCAGCTGAGCCCCCGAAACCTCGCCGAGAGCTTCAGCCCGCTGCTGTTCAGACAGACAGCCGGGTCAGTGATCTACAGCTGTTAATACACACGTGACGGGTTATTAACACACACACACGTGACGGGTTATTAACACACACACACGTGACGGGTTATTAACACACACACACACACACACACGTGACGGGTTATTAACACACACACACACACACACACGTGACGGGTTATTAACACACACACACACACGTGACGGGTTATTAACACACACACACACACACACGTGACGGGTTATTAACACACACACACACACACACGTGACGGGTTATTAACACACACACACACACACACGTGACGGGTTATTAACACACACACACGTGACGGGTTATTAACACACACACACGTGACGGGTTATTAACACACACACACACACACACACGTGACGGGTTATTAACACACACACACACACACACACGTGACGGGTTATTAACACACACACACACACACACACGTGACGGGTTATTAACACACACACACACACACACACGTGACGGGTTATTAACACACACACACACACACACACACACGTGACGGGTTATTAACACACACACACACACACACACGTGACGGGTTATTAACACACACACACACACACACACGTGACGGGTTATTAACACACACACACACACACACACGTGACGGGTTATTAACACACACACACACACGTGACGGGTTATTTATACAGACTTTATTTTCTTTTCCATACTAAGTTGAAGGAATGTTTCATAACACATTTTATGACTCGTAAGAGCAGCTAACATGGAGAGGTAAGGTTGTCGTGTTGTCTGGCTTGCAAACCCCGATGCCTGAAGCTTAGCTTCGATGGGTCACGCTGCTCTGGTTCAGGGAGTCACTGATGGCAGGAAGGACGTGAGCTGCTCGCAGGTCCTGGCACATGCACATATTTGAGGCCACACTCACAGGAAGTGTGATGATTAATGATGATTAATAAGATGAAGCAGAGAAAACCTTTGACCCATTTTGTTAACGGCACTGATGATGTTGTCTCTGTGTTCAGGTCTGAGTCGGGTCTGGATCCTCTGGTTCAGGTCCTGGAGGTTCTGATAACCAGCGAGCTCAACATGAACCAGGCCGCACCAGGTAACACACCTGCCTGTGTTCGAGTGGCTGAGCGTTGATGTGCATGTGTGTGAAACTCCCGTATGGTTGCTCTCAGCCGTCACGTTTAGTCTGTCACGCACAGCTGTTGCTCAATCGAACGGTTCAGATGAGACGGCGGTGGAAAGATGAGTCTGAAAAAGTGCAGCAACAAAGATTTGATGACGGGGTTTATTGGTAAAGACTGCACGAGGCTTTGGTTTCACTCCGGGAAGTACTGAAGCTCTCAGCCTGACCACTGTGGCTCATTTCCAGCTCCACAGTTTTATTCTCGGACTCTGCTGAAGTCCAAAAATTATCCTCCTTTCTCTTACACTCAAGTTGTTTTGGCTCCTCCTCCTTTAAGATGATCAGGGATGCCTTTCTCCCGATTGGCTGCTCCTCGTGAACATGAAGTAGGTGGTGCTTATCCATCCTCTCTGACATCACGCAGATCCAAGAGTGTTTAGAGCGTTCTGAGGCCTGAGCGCCGTCCTCACACTGTCGAACGACAGGTTTGTTTTTACATTTTACACGTCGTACAGAAGAATCAGGCGCCGTTTAAGCTCGCGGTTACTTTGGCAACATCTGTGAGGCCTTTGGGTTAAGATGTGACAGGAAGTGATCAGCCTGTGCTGAGGTACAGTCTGGTACTTTTGTTCAGCAGACGGTGGAAACGGTTGAAATGATGCTCGTGATGAAAGCAGCGCAGCTCACGGGTGGTTCCAGAACTTCCTGTTTCATGTTTTTCACAGCGAGGATGACCCAGAGCACCGAACGTCTGTTCTGTCTTTATTATTGTTATTATTATTATTTCATGCTTACTTTATCATGTGTCACGGTGTAATTACGGCCTCACTCCTCTGGATCGTTTTTGGCAGCTGTTGTTAACATTGGTCCTCATGTGTGCACCGGCACACGTGATTGGCTGTTAGAAAGCAGATGATTGGCTCTTCGGCAGGATTTCTGTCATACATTTGCCATTTTGGGGGTTCAGGAATTCTGCAGCTCATTCCTGTCCCATTAAGGAAGGAAGGAGTTTTTTTTTCTTTGTTTTGTTATTTCAGGATGATGATTGGCTGAAGCATCGGGTGCTGCGGGTAACAGAGCAAAGATGGATTTGGAGAGAAATGGAAGGTTTCAGCAGATCAAACCTCTCAGATGTGACGGGAGGGAATATTTAAAGCCTGAATCAGCTGATTTAAAAAAAGCACACATGCTCGCTGGCGTTTGTCTCTGGGTCAGTTAAGTGGGTCAACGAGCAGCTCTGACTGCGTTAGTCACTCATCCATCGACTCATCCATCCACTCTGCTCGGCTCTGAGTCAGCCGGTCAGCAGCTGAAACGATGACATCACCCGTCCACAGAGTGAGAGATGCAGCAGACGAAGAGGGGAGGGAGGAGGGGGGTGTTGCCTTGGTGATATCACTGCCATCACAGGATTGGCTGGAGCCATCGGTGATGTCACACATCTCCAAGCTGCTCTCCTGAGCTTTGAACCGAGACTGCGAGAGAGAGGGAGAGAGAGACGGATGGGAGAAAGTTGCGTCGTTTGGAAACGTCTCCGAGCCGCGGACGGCGAGCTGGAAAAATAAAAAAGGAGGTTTTGAGGCCGTGGAGGCGGAGCAGAGCTGCAGGTGCAGAGCGAAGCCACGTCCAGCAGGCCCGAGTCGAGCGAGGTGACCGAAAATGAAGATGTAGCTGAGATGACGTCAGATTTTTGGCGGCCGAACGGGCTGAAAGCAGCGGGACATGAGAGCCGGGCGTCCGTTCGTTTCTGAGGACTCGACAGGTGACGGTTTAGGGGCCGACATGGAGCGAGAGGAGGGAGGCAGGGCCGAGGCGCTGAGGGGACGAGACAAGATCCTCTGCTACATCAACATGCAGAGCCCAGGTAGGAGTCAAACCCCCACCTGGAGGGAGCAGCGCCTGATCAGATGGCCGCAGCGGCGAGACTAAACCTGTGTCGGGTTAAACATCTGTGTCGGGTTAAACATCTGCATCAGGAGCTGGAAGTTTGTTTGCTGTGAAGCCTCAAAATGTGTTTCCATGTTATTCCTGATGTTCTCGTCATCCCACCCAAGTCACCATGATCAGGCTCAACCCGGCGGTGCACGTGTGAATGCAGATGTGCGATGGAGTCGAGGTTAAAAATGTGACGTCGCTGTGTGCTTCAGGAGTCGGCACATCTTCATCTCGTGGTGATTTCACCAGAGCGAGTGTCGGAGTGTTTCCCGAAGCACAGATGCGTCTGAAGCGATTTCCTGCCATGCGTGAGAAAGAAAAATGGTGTCAAACCTGATCTGAGCTCAAAGTTCAGACCTAAAAATGGCCACGAGACGCGGCGAGCTCCGAGAAACTGCTCCGACGCTTAGTTTAGTTTCAGGTGTTTGTGCTGCAAAGCTCTGGTTTTCACTTGTTATCAATGGCGTGCGCCTCCTCCCCGTGCGCCTCCTCTAAAAGCTCAGACTCACTTGCTGTTCAGTTGAGCAGAAAGTGAAGCTTCAGTCAGAGGGCGAGGTGTTCCTCAGAGAAACATGAAACGTGTTAAACTTTATTTTGGTGAAGCAGACAGTCGATTTGGAGGCTGCTGTTTTCAGGCCGGATGGGCTGAACGCAGCGTGCTGTCACTTTTATTTGTGAGTGACCAAAAGCTCAGTTTCACTTCCTCTTTAACAAACGAAATGGCGCTCTTTCTCTACAGCTCGGTCCTAATATGCTCCGTTATTTTAGTACTCGAGTATTCAGTCGAATAATCGAGTATTTGGATAAGAAAGGATTTCTGACAGGTGTGTGTGTGTGTGCGCGTGTTGAAGAACATCGACATTCTCAGAGTTTTACTCTCTGCTGTGATGCAACGTTTCCTGCTGGTGTTAATAATTAATAGTTAATATAAATACTTAATCAATGTTAAGAATAATTTTCAGTTATTAAGACAATTTAATAAACATTTTGTTCATATTTATGTGAATCTTGAAAATAAAGTTACTAAAGCCTTGAAACAGTTGTGGTCTGGTACCCCCCGAGCCCCCCTTTAGACTCCGCCCTGTTGCTGCCTGATTTAAACATGGTGTCAGACGGAGCTCACTTTGCTGCAGCCGGTGACGTGTGGAGCAGGTGCACAGGTGTTTGTGCAGCACCTGTTCTCAGTGAGGAGGCTCCTCCGTGCTGCCGGCACGTCGCTGAGGTTTCTGTTGGTTGTGCTGTCAGATGAAGACGCGTCCCTAAATCTGGCGTGGAGCTTTAAAAGCCCCGCCAGCGCACGCGCTCACACAGTCCCACTGTTCTTTCTGTGGGTCACACTGCTGGTTAGTTGTGGTTTCTTCGATATAGTCTGCACAACAAAGTGATCCCTCCCCCCTCCCCTCATCAGTCACTGATGTGTCACATGACTGCAGATACCTTTGACATCAGGGTGAACGTCAGAGTCAGTGAGCGCCTATAAATCAAGTCGCAGGATGTTTGTTTTAACAAAGGTTTAAATACTTTCTGTTCACTCAAATGCTCACCTGTTAGCGCCCCCTGGTGGTGTGACTTTAGAACAGGTGACGCTGTGAGGAGGAGAGCACCGGTTCCCAACAGCACTTACCTCACGGTGTTTCATGTAGTACAGACTCTACAGCAGCGGTAGATAACTCCAGGCCTCGAGGGCCGCTGTCCTGCAGTTCTTAGATCCAGCACAGCTGAGTCAAACGGCTAAACCACCTCCTCGACATGTCTTGAAGTTCTCCAGAGGCTGGTAATGAACTCATCATTTGATTCAGGTGTGTTGGCCCAAAGTGAGATCATTGAGCTAAAACCAGCAGGACAGCGGCCCTCGAGGCCTGGAGTTGCCCACTGCTGCTCTGCAGCATGAGAGAAACTCACCCAGGAGCATTTGGTGACAGTGGGAAGGAAGAACTCCTTTAATCCGCTCTTTAAGTGATGACGTGATGAAACCTGCTTCCAGGCCCAAACTACTCTGCGTTTAATAAGCTGTTGTGTTTTTAACATGTTTTGTATCTTGTTCTATTTAATCTCAAAAAGCCCCTAAAAACAGTCAGTGATCCCTGTTTTTATTGCCGCTAATCGTTTTAAAGCTCAGTGTTTAAACCCTTACGATGTAACTGCAGCCCAGCAGCAGTACATTAATGACTAACCTCGTACTGTGGATGGATTATCTCAGTTGTTCTCCTGACTGAAGTTTGGTCCGTTTACAGCATCCTGCCATCGATTGCATTTGTCTCTAACCATCAGGAACCTTCACGTTAACTTTCATCGAGTGGAAAAGTGTTAGTGTTCGTCCTCCAGCATTTATGTTGGAAGTGACAGCAGAGCTGTACGTTTGAATTTTCAGAAGTCTCTCAGTCAGAACATGTTATATCATGTTTAGGTGGAAGCTAGCGAGCTAACCTTCTGCTAACTTCTAACTCTGTTAAATGTCATAAATCCTGTTTTCATGGATGTTAAACTCAATTGTTACACCTGGTAAAGCAGCAATGCTGATGATTTTATTACAGATGAAAGACAGTTTGTAACTCTCAGTGATGCCGCAGTGTTCATTTGACTTTGGGCCCAGACACAGCTAATAACGTCAGACTTAAAGACCAGATAGGATGAAAACTATTAAAAGAAACCAGGATGAGGGAGTGGAGGATCCAGGGTCACCTGGTCCAGCCCTAACTATATGCTTTAGCAAAAAGGAAAGTTTCAGGCTGAAGAGGGGTCTGAAAACTGAAGGCTCTGCCTCCCATTCTACTTTTAAATACTCTAGGAACAACAAGTAGGCCTGCAGAGCGAGAGCGAAGTGCTCTAATAGGGTGATATGGTACTACAAGGTCATTAAGATAAGATGGGGCCTGATTATTCATCCATCAAAAAGACAACTGCTCCGTCTCCGGGTGTGACTCCTCCTCCTCGCTCTCTGTTTCAGCTTTACCTCCTAAACCTGTGAAGTCTTCGGCTCCGGCTCCTTCCACCAGTTTCAACAACAGCATGGTTCTGCAGGACGCCGAGTGGTACTGGGGAGACATTTCCAGGTAACACACACACACACCGTGGGAGGACATGCAGGATGTACTGAGTGATGCAGAGTCTGTTTTTGCCGTTTTAGGGAGGAGGTGAACGAGAAGCTGAGGGACACGGCCGACGGTACGTTTCTGGTCCGAGACGCCTCCACCAAGATGCACGGAGATTACACTCTGACTCTGAGGTAAAGCTCTCAGTGCATCACCGGCTTTTCAAACACAGGTTTAAAATCCAGTGAGCAGAAATGAAGCGTTTAAATAATGTTTAAATGTAAAGACTGAATGATCTACAGGTGTGACGGGTGGAAGAGCCAAAACTCGTGGATACGAGGCTCAAATAAAGCTGAGAGAAACGTTCAGCTGAAAGTCGACATTAACAGTTGAATAGAATGTGGAACAGGATGAAACCTTTGCTAATCTTGTAAGAATAAAACATTCATACAAAGTTAAACAACTTTATACTCGTTAATTCACATTTTTAAAATCCTCTAAAAATAATTTACTCTACGTGAGCTGTGGCTGCTCACCTGCAGCGCCCTCACTGTCCACCAGGGGCCAAGGCTCTACGCCTTCCAGCCGATTTACAGATTTCGTGGTTTGCACAGTTACAGTCTTGTTTGTGCAGTAAACGTCCACAGCACGACTGTCTGCTTTGTGTCTGGACGATGCCGCGGGCTCTGAGTTGACCAGCTCTCCGTTCTCTCGTCACCTGCAGGAAAGGAGGCAACAACAAGCTGATAAAGATCTTCCATCGGGAGGGGAAGTACGGCTTCTCCGACCCCCTGACCTTCAGCTCGGTGGTGGAGCTGATCAACCATTACAGACACGAGTCTCTGGCCCAGTACAACCCCAAACTGGACGTCAAGCTGCTCTACCCGGTCTCCAAGCACCAGCAGGTGGGTCGCGCTCTCCGAGAGTCTGCGTCTGGTTAACGACGGCGTCTGACCGCTGCGTTGTTGTCGTTCAGGATCAGGTGGTGAAGGAGGACAGCATCGAGGCGGTGGGGAAGAAGCTGCACGAGTATCACCTGCAGTACCAGGAGAAGAACCGAGAGTACGACAGGCTGTACGAGGAGTACACCAGAACGTCGCAGGTACGCTCGGAGGAAGTTCTCTAATAAAACTACAGATTTGTCAAACAGAACTACAAACAGTGATGATCAGGATACTTACAGGGTTTTTAAGAAAGAGCTGATTCTTTACTTTTAGTGCTCGATCATTTAAGGGTGTTAACGGGGAACTCTGAGTACTGGAGTAGAAGAGGACTGAGAGACTACAGTTAATTAAAATGATTACATTTAAATTATGGTAAATAAAACATTCCTCCTCATCATCATCAGGAGATCCAGATGAAGAGGACGGCCATCGAGGCGTTCAATGAGACCATAAAGATCTTCGAGGAGCAGTGTCAGACTCAGGAGCGCTTCAGCAAAGAGTACATCGAGAAGTTTCGCCGGGAGGGAAACGACAAGGAGATCCAGAGGTAAGCCGCTACCATGGCAACTGTGACGGAGCTCGTTGAGGGGAAAGCACATCTACACACACTAAAAGGAAGCCGGTTGCCATGGCAGCAGAGACTGCAGGGGGAAAGCCACCTGCTGGTAAACGAAGTTTGGAGTCAGAAATGAGCTTCAGCTCAGTTTGATCTGAATGTTTTTATATCCAGACGACGAGTCTGCGCGCTCGCCGTGCAGCGGCGTGTTTGTCACGTGACAGTGAACTCCCGCTGTGTCTCCGCAGGATCATGGAGAACTACGACAAGCTCAAGTCCCGCATCAGCGAGATCGTGGACAGCAAGCGCCACCTGGAGGTGGACCTGAAGAAGCAGGCGGCCGACTACCGAGAGATCGACAAGAAGATGAACAGCATCAAACCGGACCTGATCCAGCTCCGCAAGACCAGGGACCAGTACCTGATGTAGGTGACGCCCAGAGCGCAGCACTGTGACGCCCGGTGTGATAGACTAATAACTGTGTGTGCGTTCACAGGTGGCTGACTCAGAAAGGCGTTCGGCAGAGGAGGCTGAACGAGTGGCTCGGCCTGAAGAACGAGACCACAGAGGAGTAAGTACCGACCGCACCAGCGGCTCAAACTGTTTGTTTTAGTGCCCAAAGCCTCCGTCAGCTGCTCCACCCAAAGGAGGAGGAGTCACAAATAAGTCCAGCCTTTAGCATTCAGTGTGACTGTAAAACGATGATGGCAGGTCACGCTGTGTAGCCACAGAAACCTCGTTAAATTTACCTGAAAGGTCAAAGGTCACACAAGGGGGCACCAGCCCACACAGTGCAGGCAGCTCTCAGCCTGAGCAGAAAGTAGAAGTACTCGAGTAAAGCAGCTTCCTCACAGTCCTCTGTCTCCGCCCTCTCAGCGAGTACAGCATGGTGGAGGATGAGGAGGACCTTCCTCATCACGACGAGCGTCTGTGGCGCCTCGGAAACATCAACCGCAGCCAGGCGGAGTCTCTGCTGCGAGGGAAGAGGGACGGCACCTTCCTGGTGCGGGACAGCAGCAAGCCGGGCTGCTACGCCTGCTCCGTGGTGTAAGCAACACTCCATCTTCCTCCTGCTCCTCTTCTTCACCCGTTTGCTGCACATCAGCCTGACCTTTCTTTCTCCCCCACAGGGTGGATGGCGAGGTGAAGCACTGCGTCATCAACAAGACGAGCACCGGCTACGGCTTCGCCGAGCCCTACAACCTGTACGGCTCGCTGAAGGAGCTGGTGCTGCACTACCAGCACACGTCGCTGGTCCAGCACAACGACTCGCTCAACGTCACGCTGGCCTTCCCCGTCTACAGCCAGCAGAGACGGTGACCCGCCCCCCGACATCGTTTACACGCCCCCCTCCCCGCCTCTCCTCATTTCCCTCCTCTGACACAGATCAGCGTCTGGATGAAGCTTGTTGTTCAGGCTGACGCGCCGATAAAGGTTTTCCTGTGAAAGGCGACGTGAAGCTTGAACTTCCTGCGAGGAACACGTTACAGACGTGCCCGTTTCACGCTTTCCCTTCTGTCAGCATGCTCAAGGTGCTCCGGGCTGTTTGTCTGCTACAGATCGATGTCACCGAGGAACAGAAGCGAGGCGGGGACGCCGTGTTTCACGGGCGGGGCTGCTGTCAAACCTGGTGTGACCAAAATTTACAGGCTTGATGATTTATTCAGTATGACCCAAAATGAGCAGAGGTCAGAGGTCATTGGTTCCTCAGACTTCTGTAGGACTGGAAGTATTTGTCGCCCTCTGGTGGCGTTCAGGTAGAATGCAGGTGAAGGTGTTTCCTGACTGTGACCCTGCAGCTGCGTCCATGTTTCCCTGCCTGTGTTTAACTTTGTGCGACAGTTTCCGGTCCTTCGTGCAAACTCGACACATGTAAACATTAATACGTTTGATTTAAAACGTTCATTCTGACTCTTTGATTTCAGCCTTTTGTTCTCTGTGATGCGGCTCAGAGTCACAGCAGGTCGTGCGCTGGCGTTGTTGAAGAACATGTTTCAGTCTGAGGGGAAACGAAGCTCAGCCCGACGGGTCTGATCCGGCGTGATACGGGCACGTGTTCGGCCTGAGCGCAGCGGGCACGTCGGGATGATGAACGCTTTAATCATGGCGCTGATCCGGCTGCAGCTCGGCCGATGAGCAGGACGATGATGAAGAGGTCTCGGTGTGAACACTGTGACTCTGGACGAGGGCTAAACCCGACCGAGCGAGGACTCGTCCCCGCCTCCCTCCCGTGTTTCAGTTCCTCAGTTTGTGCATCCTGGACTTCGCCGCTCTTTAATTCTTCTTTTCTTTACGCGCCCGTCAGCACAAGTCCGAGGTCTGGATCAGAACCGAGGTCGATCATAAACGAGCGGCGGAAGGTTTCAGTCGTGGAATCGAGTTTCCTGAACTTCGGACTAAACAGCCGCTGAACACCGGTTTGCTCAGTTCGACCACTGACGAGGTTTTTATGGCTTATTATTATTTTCCTGTGTGGCTCGTTAGAGGACACGCCCCACTGTGACACTCAGTACGGAGGCGTGGCCTGAACTCCCGCTGAGACGTTTGAAACGTGGATGCTTCAGGTTTGTGGACTTTGTGACGCCTGTTACTAAAAAACCAAAACTGTAAAATGTTTGAGATGAACTGTTTGGAAGCTGGAATAAACAAAAGTGTCGGCCTTTACGCTGAAACATTGACGCGTCTGTTTGTCGTCAGTCTGTGCTCCGTTTAGCGTCAGCATCACGTCTCAGTGCTCGCTGAAAATCAGCTGATTGATTTATTTGTACAGTAAACTCAGCTGATGTAACAGCTGCAGGTTCTCCGGCTACGTGGAGGCGTTAACCCTGACCCCCGACACCCGAGCAGGAATGAGTAGGGATGGGTACCGGTGTCATGGCATCGGTTCTGACATAAACGGTAGTAACCAGACCGAAAAGCAGCGCACATTTCGGTGCTTTTTTTTCCTGAGCTGTGATACACTTCTAGCCAATCATTTTACGTTTCCGAGGATAGTAGGCGGGGCCAGGTACGTGCGTTCTTTTAGAGCAGAGCTACAGATTAAAAATGCCCAAGGCGAAGCGGTCAAAGTCTGGCTGTACTTCACAGCAAAAGATGCAAACTCAGCAGCAACAAGTGCTTTAAGCTGATACTGTGATACTGTCAAAGGAGGTAACACCAAGAATCCGATGAAACACATAGCGTTTTTTTTAAAAGCCCAGAAATGCGCCGTATTTGATAGCTTGCTGCGAGACCTCACACTGTGCACATCTACTGCGGGTGGGTTGGCTGTTATGCAACATCCCCCAAAAACCCGAAGAGGAGAGTCCTGGCCCCTAGCCCTGCCAGTGTAGCAGAAATGATGAGGATGATGATGCAGCAGCAGCCGTTCTTCTCTGCGTGAGTAGCTAATTTACGTTGAGTAGGCCAACCACGTTATTACATTAATGCATGTAAGGTGAACTAGCAAACATCATCATAGCTACATGCGGCTGTCTTCTTGTTTGATGGCAGATACTCCCTTCACCCTGGCCAAAAAGGCTAAAATGACCAAAGAAAAAGTGGAAAACAGCTGAACATGAGAGGTTTAGGACAAAGTTTGTGTTTTTTCCATTGTTTAAGCACTGCTTCCAGCCAAGAGTGATACCATATATGCCCCATAGCTGCAGAAAAGGCTAACATTGTTATCTTTTTACAAAAACCAGCTGAACATGAGAAGTTTTTGGACCAATTTTGTGTTCTCCATTCTTTAAGCACCGGCACCGTTTCAAAAGTACCGGTTTGGCACCGGTATCGGATAAAACCTAAACGATACCATCCCTAGGAACGAGCATCGCTGTTTGATCGATTTGATTCACCGGAGAAAACTTCACAAAGTGCATTCTGGGTAAAATTTGAAGGTTCACATCGGGCTGCTTAGAACAGGCCACAGCAGAGGGAAGGTCTCCCTGCTGGATCAGGATCCACACGGCTCAGTGACGCGCTGGTCGAGGCTTCAGATCGACGCCCAAAGATGCTTTTCAGCGTTTGAAAGTAAACATTTAAACATCTTCTTAAAGTTACTGCACAAAACAGCTGAATGTGATGGAGTCACTGCTCCATGACGTGATCTCAAGTTGTAAAAATATTTACTGCCGAGCAAGAAGGACAAACTTGTAACCTGTTTAAATAATCGAATCTTTGTTTTTCAACACTAAGTTTTTGGTTTTAAATGAACTTTTAGGCTTGTAGATGAAAAGTGAAGCTGAAACCAGCAGCGCTGCTTTGGTCATCGTAACATTAAACAGGTTTATAAGTTTTAACTGTTTTATTCTAAAGTAAGGTTTGTTTTATTGTACATCAGAGGACTTTAACAGCTGTAAATGTGTAATTATGTTACAATAGGTTTGAGTATAAAACAGCTGACACGTCAAACACAACCTGCACATCCATCAAATCATGTGACTGTGGACGCTGCATAATACCAACAACACTGATTCATTTCATTAGTCTTACAATTAGTACTGAAAACCTTTAATTTCTTGTATCTGTACTATCCCCACTAAATTATTCCAGAAGTATTACAACAACCATATTTTTTTAAATAGTTTTTAAAATATTTTAAAATATCAGAAAATATTTAATATTTTTAAAGTACTAGAAATTGAAAAAAAGCTTCCTGTCAGGTTGACGTGTTTAAACGTGTCCGTGAATGACGTTAAAGCCGCAGCTCTGTGTCGACTCACCTCGTGCTTCGGTTTATCTCAAACATGCTTTTTAATCTGCAGCTTAACCAGCTGATGCCACCAAATGACCACCAGGGGGCAGGGCTCGACCTGAGTCGTCGCCTCCATCCCGATTGGTCCGTTCAGCCTCATCGTCTCCTCTGAGCACACAGCTTTGACCCCACACAGATGTGTACTTCATTTACATTTGAGAACAGGAAGCAGTCGTGTACGATCAGAAACAGAATCGTTTTACTTCCAAGGATTCACATTAAAGTTGTTTTGGTCAATAAATGTTTTTAGATCTGAGTAAAATGATTGTATTTCTCTTTTGAGCTCCACAAAACTTCTTCTCAGAAGATGATGTTTTTTAAGCACAGCGAGCCAACGAACGCAGGAGGCAGAAAAGGTTGTCGATGAGGTGAATCAGCCGCTGAGAGGTGAAGCCGGCTCAATTTTGAAATATCGAGTTTCTCAGTTTCAGACAGCAGCTGGAGGCTGCAGCTGGCACCTGGACTCGTCTGCTACGCAGTCCTGCTGAAAACGAAGGCTGTCAATGAAAAAGCTTTTCCGCACATATCTGCCGAGTGTCTACGTTATCTCTGAGCTCCTAGACGCACGCTGACGTTTATTATTTTACAAGCTGTCGTTTTTGTCTCTTTACGTCAGAGGCCACCACCAGGGTGATGGAGAAACGACACGAGTAGACGGTCCAGGCGTGTCAAGGTTTGCGCTCATATTTTTCTTACGATGGTGCATTTTCCAGTTTAAACAGTTTAGAGAATAAATGAACAAAATATTTATTTATGAGAAAATTGAGCTCTGTTTTTATTGACATATTTACACACAGCGCGGCCACATGTTTGTACTTTCACCTTCTAAATGTCTGCCCTGCTTCAAGTCCCTGCATGTTATCTACACGTAGCGTTCAGACGTGTTCGAGCACATCAGCTCAGCCATCTGCTCCACAGGTCCGAGTGCTGCTACGACTCAAAGCTTCATTCTGTGATATCTCAGGTGTTTACAGAGACAGATAAGTTTGTTAGTATCTGAATAACGACACTGTGTTGATGACTCTGCTCGTCACCGCAGAGGATTTTAAACCAAAGTTTTTATTCATGTTTAAAAAACAAAGCCGAGCATTTTCAGAGTGTCAAAAGTAATTGGACAGTTGACTGACTGGCAGTTTAGTCATGTTTATGACAACAGAAGCAGATACACTCAGACAACAGACCAAAGGTGTGACAAACACATGAAGCCAAGGTTCGATAGTACCGGACTGACGGGAGGAGAGAAACAGCCAATGATCTGAAGGAAACCACGTCATGTGACCAACATGGTGGAGCCAGTGTTACAGTGCAGATGGATAATGACCCAAAAAACTTCCACGTAGCTCGTTCACCTGATGAAACTGGTTCAGCTGTTTTAATCTGACTGTTGTCCTGATGAATGTTTCTGATCGTCAGACTCTTCCTGCGTTGGTGCTACTGCAGCTGCAAACAGCAGCAGGCCAGAACAGGCCCTGCGATCTTTGTGCGCGCAGAGTCGGTCGCCTCGGACAAACAGATCGTCTTCACACTCTCAGCTTCTCACGAGATCACAAATGCATGCTGCGTTCAAGTGACAGTGGACGAATGATTATTAATGTTTATTTTAATGAGAAAATGAACAGGCAGAGGAGGAACAACAGTCAGATGACAGCCAGATATCAGACATCAGCCTGCACTGATGCAGATGTTTGAAGGAGAGTGATCGACATACACGATCTGTGTAACATGATTCTGTATCAGTGATTTGGTGGCTCAGTGATGGTCTGGGAGGCAAATCCATGGAGGGAAGTACAGACAGATCTCTACAGGCTAGATACCACCACCCTGACTGCCATTAGGTACGGAGATGAAATCCTCCACTAACTGCAGACTCTACGTTGGTGCACACTAACGCCCGGCCTCATGTGGACAGAGTTTGCAGGCACTTCCTGGAGGATAAATGAATATCACTGACTGGCCACAAAGCTCGCCTGACCTAAATCCAACAGAGCACCTCATTATGTTTCTGTCCACCTGACACCATCAGGTTGGACCTCAGACTGTCCAGGAACTCAGTGATGCCTTGTCCAGACCTGGGAGGACACCACAGGTCGTCTCATTAGAAGCAGGCCCTGGTGTCATCGGGCACACACACCATCACGTGGGGGCCAAACAAATGACAGAGAACCGTTTTGAGTTGGTCACATGACATTTCAGTGAAATAAACGAGCCACTTTTTTTCTCTTTGTGTCGTGAATTCAGCTCCTTGTATCTGATCTGACGTGTTTGTAAAGTGAACAGTCAAAGGAGCTTGAAAAGAAAAGCGTCTGGACTTCTTTAAGTTACTTGAAGACGTTTTACCTCTCATCCGAGAAGCTTCTTCAGTTCTAAGGTCAAATGGTGGAGAGTCCCAGATATAAACCTAGTGGGAGTTTCCCCCCACAGAGGGACAAAAGGACCCCTGATGATCCTCTAATCGCCTGAGCCAAGGTGTGAAACTGGGTGTGGGTCCCAATCAGCCAGAGTTTCGGGTGAGTTCATTGAAGTGGAAAGAGACGTTAATATTTTTCGAAAGTAGAGTCCAAAGGCAGCATATACAGGAAGAACAAAGTAGGACCAAGAACAGGCCCCTGGGGCACACCACAGTAGATATGGGCAGAAGAGGAAAAGTATTGTCCCATAGCAACGGAGAAAGTCCTCTCTGAGAGATCTGATTTAAACTAAGATAGGACTATGCCTTTGAGACCAACAGCATGTTCTAGCCTCGATAATAAAATGTGGTGATCAACCGTATCGAAAGCAGAGGTCAAATCAAGTCGAACTAAAACCACAGAGCAGCCTGAGTGGACGGTTAAAAGTAAATCAATGTTAGAACTCAGGAACACAGAAGTGCATGTAACATGTAACAACAGCTAATTACTATACATGAGATGAATTAGTTTTACCAGTCAGAAGCATATTTAATGTTGGTGTAATGACCTGTAGTTTAATGATGACATTGCTGAGACTGATGATCACTAATCAGTTTCTGTGCTACTTCTAAATGACAGAAAGAGAAGAACATCTGACGTTTCATTTCATAAAATGCTGCAGGCTGATGAGCTGCTGAGCTCTTCTCCCAAAATGTTTTTCATCAACTCATTTAGTTGATCTTTTTGTTTTTCCTGGAGGTCTTCTATGTCCTCCTCATTAGTTTGATTCTTCATTTGTTTTTCATGTTTTTGCATTAAATTCTTGATCCTATTCAAATTTTCAGTCTTTTTGGTCACACGTCTCACTAAGTCGTACATTTCCTTCTTATGTTCTTCCCTCTGTTTTGCTAATTCATCCATGTGTTTCTTCTGGGCTTGGTTGAACTCTTCAGCTTTCTTTCTGGCTTCCTGTTCATGTTTCTTCTTTAGATCATCCAGAGTTTTCTTATGAATTTCCTCCAATCCTTTTATTTCCTCTTCTCTTCTTCTTTGATCCTCTTCTTTATTGGTTTTTTCACATTCCAGCTTTTCGTTATAATCTTCCTGTAGTTTTTCCATTTTTTCTTTCTCTTCCTCTCGTCTTTTGTCTTCGTCTTGTCGTTGTTTGTCCCACCATTCCTTCTGTTCTTTCTCCCACTCCTCTTGTTTTCTTCTCATCTCTTCTCTGGCTTCTTCCAGTTTTCTGTCCACATTTTCTTTTGCCTCTTTTTCTGACTGAATTTGTTTGTCCAGCTTTTCAAGTTCTGTTTCAAACTCTTGTCGGCGTCTTTCTTCTTCAGCTTCCTTTTCCCTTTTCTCCTTTTCCCTGAGTTCCTGTTCCTGCTTTCTCTTCTCTTCTTCTTCTCTAATTTTATTTCTCATTTTTTCGAGTTCTTTTTCTCTCTGTATTCTCTCCTTTTCTCTTTCTTCATCAATTCTTTTCTCCATGGCCTCCATTTCTTTTTTATATCTTCTTTCAATTTCTTCCTTTTCTTTCTGCATCTCTTCTTCCTTCTCCTTTAAAATCTTCTGCATCTCCTTCCTTATCGCAGTTTCAGCCTCTTGCAGCATCTTGTTGGTAAAGCAGCGCCTTCCATTGTTCTTCATCGTGGTGTCAATCTTTGCTATCAGATCACTGACTTGTTTTTTATTTTGTTTGTCATTGTTATTGAACACATGGTATCTTCCTCCACAGTCAGAGATCAGCTTCTTAAAGGAAGGATCACAGTTGTTTTTGATGTAGTCCTCTGAGGACAATCTGCTACGCTCCAGTTCATCACCTCTGGTTAAAAGAACGATGGTGAACTTTTCAGAATTCTTCCCAAAGAATTGCTTGATGAGTTTCAGTGTCTCCTTCTCCTCTGCTGTGAATCTGCCGATATGAATCACCAACAGGAAGACATGCGGTCCTGGAGCCAGGAGACTGACACATTTCACCAGCTCTTCTAGAACCTCCTCATTGGACAAACTTGTGTCAAACAGACCAGGAGTGTCGACCACAAGAACGGGACGACCGTCCACCTCACCGTGTACTTTCCTACAACATTGTGTGACTGATATTTGACTTGATTCAGCTTTAAACTCATCTCTTCCTAAAATGGTGTTTCCTGTAGAGCTCTTTCCACAGCCGGTCTTCCCAATCAGCACAATCCTGAGACAGTCTGAGTCCTGTTCTCCAACTTCACCACCTAAAACATGAAAACAGTTGCATTTAACTTAGAGTTAGATCAGGACTCAGTGGGTCATTGGAAATAGAAAATCTAAATTACTTACCAGTGACAAGTTTTAAGACTTTCTCCATTTGTGCGTGTAAAAATGTTGCAGTTGTATAACAGCACAGTTGTCCTGTAGGCTGACTAATTTTGTCCACAATCTCAAACATCTCTGGGATCTGCTGTTTTTTCTTGATGTTGAGAACAACTGATCTTCCTCCACAGCTCTCACAGAGCTCCTGGATGTCCTTGTCTTCCTTTAGAAAGCTTAAAACAGTTGGATCTGTCGGATCTGACTTGACAGTGAACAGAATCATGGTGAAGTCATTGACTCGAGAGCCGAATGCATCCTGGATGGTCTCTAACTCTCCCTTGTCTTCATCAGTGAGGGGAGCCACAGGTAGGACCAGGATGAAGGCATGGACACCCTCAGGATCACAGAGGGAGATACACCTGAGTGATTCCTCCATCACTGCCTCCTGAGGTTTTCCATACAAGGCAGGCAGCTCCACCAGGGAAACCCAACGTCCACACACCTCTCCCTGATGTT
>NC_140568.1:43782665-43785165 GCF_057381845.1 Rhamphochromis longiceps | reverse complement strand
TGGGGTGTAGCAAAGTGGGAAAAAACGACTTAATAGTTAACGTCAGTGGAACATCATTTAATTTACAATTACAAACAAATAAGACACGGGGGAACTCTAAGTGTCATTGTCTCAGTGGCCGAAATAACAAACAAAACACTCCTTTCTAGCTAAAAAAACTAAAACCACTCTATCTGTAAGAAAACAGAGTACAGAGGCGGAGCTCCCCGTCTAACCACAAAACAGGAGAAAAAGGCTGAAACAAAAATGGCAGAGAAACCCTTCCTGCTTCCACTGTGGATCACTACAATTCCCGTTGTAAAGATACACCTACAAACAAAACAAAGTCACACCAAGCTTCACTAGTTGTGCACAGCTACAGTCCACTACCCGAATCACTGCAGGTGAAAACATTTGGACATGGCAGTCTTTATGCAGTGGCTGACGAGCTGCAACACATCTCATCTGTGGTTAGACCTGAAACACAGGAGGAGAAAGAGCCCTCTCACATGGGCAGAGCCCCTAGAGGTCAGCAACTGTAACAACAGCTACTGTATTTAGTCTCACAGAGCTACTAGCATGGCTTTGTAAAAGCAACACACACCAGAGAACCATCTGTACTAGTTCGATGCACTCTGGTGTGTGTGCTGTTTGTCACGAGTACGTTTGTTTTGGTCATTTGATTGAATTTTTCAAGTCTGACTGATCATTCAGCATTCAGCATTCAGCATAGGGTCTATAATATAGCACACTCTCTATTATAGACAGACTCACGCAGCAGACACTTGTGCAACTGGAGGCATCTGTGGCCATTTAGGGTTCAGTATCCTGCCAAGGACACATGACATTGTTGTGTTTACAAGGTTCTATAATAAAGGAAGCAAATTAGTACATGCTGTTACCCTGTCAGACCAGGGGCGCCGCTAATGAGGCTGGGTAAGAGAGAGGGGAGAAGAAGAAAGTAGAGAAAGGTAAAAGAGATGGAGCTCCGCTGTAAAGCCTGAAATAAAGTGTTGAACCCAGACGTCGCCTCCGCTGCTTGATTACAAACTCAACAGACATGTAGACCGAAGGAGCCAGGCATCAAACCGCCAGCCTCTGCTGGACTTCCTGACACAGCCACCTCACTCTCAGCATCGTCTGTTTGTCTGATCTCTGTGCACCCATCAGTTATTGTCTAATTACTTTGCATTTCAGTGTTTTTGTTGCTTTCAGAATCACATTTTAAATCCTTCTCCACATGCAAGCTCATGAATGAGTTATAACATAAAAGTCCAAATATTCTACCTCAGTAAGTGAATGATGAAGAAGATTGTAGCGTCTAAATGGGTCTTTGCAGTCTCTCAGGGCTTTCACTCTGTGCTTTATGTATATAAATGATGTGCATGGTCATGTTCAGGTACTTGGTCAGACCTTTGAAGAGGAAGGCAAATTGCCTAAATAGCTGGATTTTGTTTTCTTTTTCCCATCATTGTTCCACCTTGCTTCACAACGTGAGGCCAAGGTTTTTGTGAATCTTGAGGACGCTCTGATGAAAGAGATGAGAAAAGTCAAAGAGGATGTTTGCATCGCTGCACCTTAAAGGATAGAAATGCATCGACTCACGACTGATGTGGGATCATGAAGCTGGCGTATTTTCACATTTAGTTTAATCAGTCTTACAATGCACAAGAACTTCAATACATACAGTTTTTAATTAAACTCATTCTTCATGTTCAACGAACGTTCGTGAGATTGTTTGGTGAACTCAAGCTGCTCTGGCACATAGTCAGTGTGCAACCCTCGGTATATAAAAGGAGTTTGATTACTGTGTAATCCACCGAAATCTTGTCACAGTAACTTGCCAGGTTTAGCCTACTGGGATAAACTCTGACATGATGCAGCATAATTTGACCTTAGATGGACATAAATTATACTTTTACTACAAAATTATTGGGAAACCTGCCAAGATTGTCACGGCTGGCGGAGTGAGCCGTGTGGTGTGGAGGAAAGGGAGGACCCAAAATGCAGCAGTGACTGATGATACGAGTGATGTTTATTTACAAAGTGACAATGGCAGAAACAGGCAGTGAGGCATGACAAAACAACTGAAGAAACCTAAACTGGGAGAACTAAATGACAAACCTGAGACCATACAAAAGGGGTGCGGGGCAGAGAGACGCAGAGACAGGAACACCATAGAACGCAGACGAGCCGACAATGAACACAGACCGACACCCACTAAATATACACACACAAGGTAATCAGGTAATCACACACAGGAGGGAAGAACAGCTGAACCTAATACACATGAGGACCGGAGGACACAAGCTGAACACAATGACAACAGACACAGACCTTCAAAATAGAATAGGAAATCCAGAACATGAGCCTTCAAAGTAAAGCAGGAACACACAGACTGATTTACAACACAACACGGGGACATGAACAGAGCACCAAGGACAGACACAGGTAGGGCTGAATACACACACCAAACTACAGGTTCAACCCTAAACCAATACAAAATCAGAATAAACACAAA